>NC_056749.1:317875916-318175916 GCF_019279795.1 Protopterus annectens | reverse complement strand
CAGTCTGGGATGACATGCTGAGCATGACATGATGCACCACTTGCTAGGACTGGCGTGCACCTATCAGTGCAGGCCGTATGGATACTGGCAAAGGCTGTTGTCACGCACAGTGTGCCCTGAATAGGTAAGGCTCAAAACACAAACTTATCTCCATAGGTACCAGAAGGGATAAGAATAAGATAAGGGATAAGTTCAAACAGCAAGATGCATGCAGTCTAAGCCCACCCAGTATGGAGAATGTTGATAACTGTGCTGTAACAGAAATCTGAGGCAAGGCTCACAACAGCACCCTAACACTACCAGGTTACACCTCATACTGTGCTGTACATCCTCAAAACTTGGAACAAGCTACAAAAGGAGGGTGACTAGCAAGAATTGTCAAGGATAACCACACCCCCATGTTGGTACCACCACAAAAAGCAGCATGGACTAGCCATGCTCAAGTAACAGTGGCTAAAACTGCCCCCCAGTGTATAGCCTGCTACAGACTACTGGCCCAACACCAGGAACTGCATCCGGCCCATGCTGGAATACATGAATATATCAAGTCCTCCAAACCACATTATATTGGGCGACTGCAAATACCCAGACACATAGACTGGGAGCATTATACCAGCTGCAACAGTGTAGGACAAAAGTTCATCGAATCCACAAACCAAAAGGCCCAGGAACAACGTACCACACCCACAAGAGGGCAAGCATACTGGATGTGATAACCAGCAACATGGGTACGGGATGTCAAGATGAGAAGTGTATTGCTCACTTGTAAAACCAGACCATATAGTAATCACACTGGATATACAAATCCTGACCACAGTCCCTGGCTGGAAAACCACAGTGGAAAACATGTGCTAAGCAATATTTGCACACCTCCAAACTGATGTGGAATCCATTAAAGGTCCGTGCAGGTGCAAAATATGGGCCACACCTCAGAACCTGTAATACAGCCATTCCATGAACACTGCCAGGAATGCTTGGATTATGCAGTCCCAAATTAAAACAAGACACAGTGCCTAAATCTGGCATGGTGGACACCAGCCATAACCAAAACATGCAAGAGAATGAGGAAGCTACTACATGATAGAGCAAACATGAACAATGAAGTAATTACTGATCAGTAGTATGGCAATATAATCTGTCCACACATGCAATCCACTAAGGCCAGCCACAACAAGTGGAATCTGTGAATCCTGAGGCAATGTTACACCTGCCCCAAGTACACAGACAACCCCAACTCCACCCAAGAAATACAAATATATGTGAGAGATGCAACCATCCATCCAAACCGGAGGCAGAGCTCCCCAACTCAGTACACCCAAAACAAGTCAGTAGGAGAAGGTAACCACACACACCACAAACACATACCCACATAGACCTATCACAACTGCAAACCAAACACATAAACACAGAAATACATTCCCGGAGGCAGAAATCACAAACACAGCACACCAAGAGAGGCCACTAAAGCAGACACCCAATGAAACAGCCTCCAAACATAGCACATGCAACACATAGCACACAAAGCTGGTGTGCCAAACAGTCACAGGCCAGAAGGAGAAACAACATGCCCGATACAGTTGTAATAGGTGACTCCATAGTCAGACACACTGCTGTCCGCACACCAGACTGAACAAGGGAAAGGGTACAGTAAGCTGCCTGTAGGCTGCCACAATATGCCACATAACAGAAATATGTAGGTCACTCCAAAGCAAATAGAAATATGATGCAGTCATAGTCCATGCTGGTGTGAATGACCTGAGATGTACTGCCCTAGACTACATGTAAAGAGACACAGATGAGCTATCCGATTATGTAGTCCAGGCCGGTATGACACTCACCATTCGCAGCAACCTACCCTTACCAAGAATAATGCCACAGTACAAACATGGAATGATCAGTCATAGCAAGTAGCACACTTACTGGTGTCATTCCAAGGGGATCCAATGTCTGTCTGCTTGGGATGTCATGCTCGACAAGCCATGCAGTTGCCCTTGGGATGGCCTGCACCTGTTACCCCTGGGCATCTGAATATTGGATAAGGCCTTTGCCACCTCCATACAGCCTTCTGTAGGCAAGGCTGAAAAGACTGACCCACCACCCGAGAAAACATAAGTGGGAAGAAACATAAGGGAAATGCTGACCAATGCCAGATGTGTACACCCCAATATGCATGCTCCTGAGGCCATCCCCAGAATAGAGAACATCGATGTCTGTGCAGTGACAGAAACCTGCTGCAAGGCTCCTGACAGCACACCAGCACTACCAGGTTATACCACGTACCATGTGTCATGGCCCCAAAACCTGGAACACTACATAAAAGGAGGTGAGTATCCATAGGCAGCACAGACACCCATACGTCCAGGTAACTGACAATGCACAAGGCAGTGGAGTTCATCCATGTGCAACTAACTGTAGGCAAGACTGCTGTGCAGTCTGTAGCATGCTACAGACCGCACTCTCACACACAATAACCCCCCCCCAACCATCCTGAAGACACTGGACAGTATGAATGTCCCACCAAATACCAAACAAGGTACCACGAAATACCACATAGGTGGTAAACCATTATGTATGGAAGGAGTAACCAGGGACCTAGGGACACAAGTGAACAGTAACCTGTTATGTGACACCCACATTGCCAATGTGGCTAGGAAGACTGTCTACATGTGACACCGTATCAGGAAAGGAGTCACATCTACGGCAACAGAGGTCACTGTGCCCCTATACTTTACCCCAATCACACCCATAATCCAGTACAATGCCTCATATGGGATCTACCTTACCTGACACCTGCAGCAGTTAGAAAGACCTCAAAGGTACCTCACCAAGAGGATAAAGTGTCACACATATATGTCATATGCTGCCTGGCTGTAGACACCCCAGCTGACTCCAGTCACAGACTGCCCACACAGAGGCACTGCATGCCTGTTGTAGGAGGCCATGTCCAACACAGGAGTAATGGACATGCTCCACCCCAGACAACACATATCCATTGGAGCTGCGAGAGTGAGAGATGTCAACCCCAACAAATAATGAAATAGGATGTGCCGGTGGGACAGATACATAATCCAGAGGCTCCCCACACCCCGGACCAGAATCCCACTCCATGTTAGGCAGAGCCCCTCACTGACACTGTTCAACAGGAATCTTGTCAGGTGGATGGATGATTGTAGAGTTACAGTGGGGGTCTTCACTGTGTCATGTCCAGACAGAGGCACAGCAAAGCAAATCATAAATGGCCATAATATCCACATAGCAAGGGGTCTCAAAAGCCACACACACTCTGGCTAGGCTAACAAATGCCCAGGGTGGATAGCCTAGTATGAACCTATGAACCTATGTAGATACAAATTGTACAGGACACGAAGGATAATCCCAAGGCTTACACAACTGATGGTAGGAGCCATGTTGGGAATTCACAGATATGCCCTGAATCACACAAATACCACAAACACACACACATATTGCCAACATACATCCTGACAGGTGCAGTGCAAACCCCCACCCCACGAATGCAGAATATCTATCCCAGCAGACTGCTGGCCCGCTGACATTGCAGATGCTGAGGTAACAGACAACATCTCCAAAGCAAAACACACAGCAGCAATGGTATGAGATGGTGTCCTGGGCTTAGTGCAACATGGAGTCTAAGATGAATGGAATGCCAAACCACACTACTGCTCAATGTCAGCCGTACCACAGAATATGTACCCAAAGAGCAGTGTACAACAACAGTGGTCCTTCTCAACAAAGGTGTTGCCTGAATGGATACTGAACAGTACTACCCCAGAATCCTGAGAAGCCCAGATTGCACAGCTATGGAAAGGATCAGCATGTACCACAGACATAAGGATGTTGGGGACCTACTGACACTGGACCCAACCCAGTGTGGCCTTCTCAAGTGCAGATCCTGCCCCTAACCATGTTTGACTCAATTGAAACAGTCATTAAGGTCATTGATGAGGGCAATGTGCTCCACACAGTGTATCTGGACCTTGCAAAGGCTTCTATACAATACCCTACATGTTCAGTATAGATAGGCTCACCAGCGTAAATATAAACTCACATGTCAGTAGAGGGGTTGCAAACCAGACCAAGGACAGAACAGACATGGTCAGACATGCTTCAGCCATGTCAGACTACAAACCAGATATAACTGGCATCCCACAAGGCTTTGTCCTGGTATCTCCCTTGTCTGGTATATATGTCCCATAGGTACAGGCAAACATGGAAAGACTGTGTCCTAACATGTTTGCAGAGGACTACAAACTGCTCACCACATATGATCCACCAGCTGACACATGCATCCCACAAAAGGGCCACATAGAAACAGACAACTGGTGCCATAGCTATGTCAGCAAGCTAAGTGCAGAAACGTGTATAGTCAATCCCCGTGGATATACAGTAAGTGCCCACCAATCACCACATAGGTGTTAACCCATTATGTAGTTAACATGTAATGGGAGACCTGGGGACACAGGGTGATAGATATCCTGCATTGGACAAACATGTGCTGTAGTGTTTACATAAACATACCATATACCCACCTAATCATGAAGGCTGTCAGATCTACATAAGGGGAGGTCATTGTGGCTCTGCAGTCATCCTGCATCAGTGGTACAATCGACTACAATAGCCCCTGTGGGATGTACCTCAGCAGACACCTCCATCAACTGTAAAGTCCCCAACAGTACCTCATCAGGAGTATCAAACAGCCTACACAGATGCCATGTGTTGCCTGTGTTGCTGGCATCAATAAACATGCTGCACATAGTACAATCTGAATGGCAGTGAGCTATGCACATGACAGACCTGAACCCCAGCACTGACTTACATAGGACAAGCTGTACTGTGTGATCCATAACACAGAAGCCACTCCCACCCATGAGTGAACCCTCAGCACAGGCTACCCATAGAGTCACTTATCAATCTTCCTCAATAGGAATCGTGATGGGTGGACGGGAGATGGTAGGTTTATCCTGGGTATCACTGTCATGTCACAGGTAGACAGAGGCACAGTATACTAACCATGACATATGTCATGGCAAACTTCTCTTACAATGTGTGTTGAAGGACAAACACACTCTCCAACATGCATTAGACATGGACTAGGGCACATCGCTAGTGTTTGCAATTGTACACCTATGTTGTGGAATACACTAACAATGTTGGACAAGCCTGGTGTAAGTAGTTCATATCTGAACAGAATGCAACATGGTCAAATGTACACAACTGACCCCAACCAGGCTGTTGTGCCCACTATCGAAATGTAAAGCAGTGATAGCAGTAAAGCCCAGGTTACTGTCCACCACAGTCAAAGTACTACCAGTACACTATACAGTACTACAGTGTATGTCAGTGTGAAAGGATGTTGACAACTGTATGCAAAGTATCCCATGCAAACACTGCAGGCACAGTATAATCCTGTTGTGCTCACACACAAAGCAGTTGTACAGTAACTACACAACATGACACACAACCCACAACCATAAACGGGTGATAGTTTGTGAAGTTCACACACATCCACAAATGTGGTGGGCTGCAGAGTCCAACATATGGAATGCTCACACTGGGCATGCTCACACACTTTGACAACATGCCATGGGAAGGCTGAACTGGGCATGCTCACACACTTAGTCCAAATCTTGGTTTAGCAGTTGGACACACATATCTGGTATTGTTATGTGTTATGCCAGGAACCAACCAGATTACAGCAGTCTGCCCAGTGCACACAGTTAAATGACTACAGAGACATACGTGATATAGTGGATCCCTCCCATATGCAAACATTTTCCACAGATGCAGAAGTTGTTCATACCAACAGGGAATGCTATGGCAATAAAGATATGCAAACAGTCTATCAGCAACAAATAATGTGCATTTGACAATTAAACATAATGGTGTAGAGGTCAACACTAGGCTGTTTGCCCTAGGGAATGACAGCTTAGCCATAGTGTGCTTGGTGTCTGCCTCCCCACAGGATGCACATTCCCCTTTCCAAACACAGATGATGTCAGCACCCTATAAGTACAACAGGAGAAATGAAACTTCCCAGTAATCCGAATAGCGCACTCTGCTAATGCGTCCGTCTCAAGTGTCATTACATAGTTAGGTAGGGGTTTCAAATCCTGCAAGTGCTCAGTGTGTGTGAGTGGGGTTGGTGTGTGTGTAAGTCTGTGTGAGGGAAATGTCCCTTTTGGCAAATAGGAAAAGACACTACAGGATGCACATTCCCTTTCTAAACACCGATGATGTCAGCACCCTATAAGTACAGCAGGAGAAAAGAAACCTCCCAGTAATGCGAATAGCGCGCTCCGCTAATGCATCTGTCTCAAGTGTCATAACATAGTTAGGTAGGGGTTTGAATCCTGTGAATGGCAAGTGTGTGTGTTTGTCTGAGGGGGGTTAGTGTGTGAGAGAAATGTCCCTTTTGGCAACTAGGTGAACAGACTACAGGATGCCCATCCCCTTTTCTAAACACCGATGATGTCAGCACCCTATAAGTACAGCAGGAGAAAGGAAACCTCCCAGTAATGCGAATAGCGCGCTCTGCTAATGCGTCTGTCTCAAGTGTCATAACATAGTTAGGTAGGGGTTTGAATCCTGTGAATGGCAAGTGTGTGTGTTTGTCTGAGGGGGTTAGTGTGTGAGGAAAATGTCCCTTTTGGCAACTAGGTGAACAGACTACAGGATGCCCATCCCCTTTTCTAAACACCGATGATGTCAGCACCCTATAAGTACAGCAGGAGAAAGGAAACCTCCCAGTAATGTGAATAGCACGCTCTGCTAATGCGTCTGTCTCAAGTGTCATAACATAGTTAGGTAGGCGTTTGAATCCTGTGAATGGCAAGTGTGTGTGTTTGTCTGAGGGGGGTTAGTGTGTGAGGGAAATGTCCCTTTTGGCAAATAGGATAAGACACTACAGGATGCACATTCCCTTTCTAAACACTGATGATGTCAGCACTCTATAAGTATAGCAAGGGAAGAGAAAACCCCCAGTAATGCAAATAGCGTGCTCTGCTAATGCGCCCGTCTCACGTGTCATAACAGTCAGATAGGGGTTTGAATCCTGCAATTGGCAAGTGTGTGTTTTTGGCTGAGGGGGGTTAGTGTGTGTGAGGACAATGTCCCTTTTGGCGACTAGGTGAACAGACTACAGGATGCACATTCCCCTTCTACACACTGTTCAGCAGACGGCCATGGCTCTGGCACAAGTTGTCTGTTGCTATGATGCCCTTTTGGAAGATGCTTGTGTCAGCTGGGGAGTCGATTATGGTGTCCAGTTTGCAGTCATCTGCATATTTGGACAGCCACAGTTCATCCGTGTTGGCCTGTACCTCCAATAAATATGTACCAAACAAGAGGGTCCCAGGACTGAGCCCTCTGGGACACAACCTGTAACTGTTATGGGGTCTGGCATGGCTCCAGCAATGCTAACCATGTGGGTTCTGTTCTTGAGCCACTGTGCAATCCATCTAGTGACATAGGGGCTTATATTTAAGCTGGTGAGCTTCCTAGAATGCCCAAGTGGGGTATTGTTGCGAAGGCGTTTGCAAGGTCCAGGTAGGCTGTGTGAACCACCTTCCCCTCGGCAATGGCCTTGGTGACTGTAGCAAAGAAATCAACCGGGTTACACCCGGTAGTGCTGGTGTGCTCTCAGTAGCCCTGAACCAGGCATCTGTTACTGCACAGATATCGATGTTCCCCATGCCAAGGTGTGTTTTGGGTGCATGCATCTGGAGGTTTAGACATCTAGCGTTGGGTAGCATTGCTCTTAGTGTCTTATCCCTTGTGATACCTATGAAGGTGGGTTTGTCATTTGAGCCCTGCCTAACATAGGCACTATGGGGGTAGCAAGAGCCTTTGCCAATATCTGATAGGCCAGGGGTGACAGGTGCAGGCTGTCCCTAGCAAAGCAGGTAGTCCAACAGAAGATGAATGTGTGAAGGTGTAGTGCCTGTGACTACTCAGCAGTAGCATATATGACTGCTCACGTGGACACATGCCAGGCAGGTCATATGCACTGTGTCACAGGCAATGTACATGTGAACAGGTCAAACAGTGGCAACCTGTCAAGTGGGACATGGCCATACATATAGTAGGCTATGCAGATGGCACTATGAGTCCACAGAAGCTCTATAACTATGCATTGCAGGTGTGATCGGTATTCCAGGGTACTTGCAAGCAAACATGCATGCAAACAAAGATACAGTGAACAGGGCTCCATGTAGTCCATTGTACAACAAACAAGCTGTACCAGTTCCATAAGGTAACACTGCAAATATGCAGGCGCTATGCACATGTACATGGAAATACACTGGTCAGATGGCTAGGGTCCAGTCTCAGTGCACACAAGTGTACGGAACATGCATGTACTGTCAGGATGTACAATAACTGGATAGAAACCCATGTGCCCATACCTGCAGTAATACATGTCAAATAACAGACACCGAGCCTTCTCTCAGTGGTTCCATACTTAGTAGGATGTATGCTCCCTGGCCTGCCACCGCAGTATCCCTGACATATATGGGGACTCTCCCTCCTGTGACAGTTACTTATGTGTGTTGGGGCTGTCTAGCATGGTATGAGATGTGTGCATGCAGTGCTAGTGTGCTCCTGTGTGTCCTGTACCAGTTGTGTAGTTCTGCACACATATCAACATCCTCAAACATCTGCATTGCAGAGTCTAGTGTGGGCAACATGCCACTTACAATTTACATGTCCATCATTGTGTATTACTACATTCATTACCCTATCCCCTGTGCTACTTATGTATGTAGCCTTCTGTTGACATCATTACCACCAGTATGCCAACATGTGCAGATGATACACTATGGTACTTACCATGGGTGTAGACAACAGGACATGACAATCACACAAATACTGCATCAGGCATGCTGTGATATACCCACAATTAATTCAGCACACAGTACTGTTAACAACATGATACTATTACTACACATCTATGTGGTCACTCTGTGCATCAGCAACATGTTAACCTGTACCTGCACAGTTGTTACAGATTGCAGGAGGTGGCACAGTTTCATCATATGCACAGGGTGTGAACTTGGTATGCCTGGGTCAGCCACCCATACCACCAATTGACATGTATGTGTATGTGTGTTGGTGAGGGACAGCAGTAGAAGGTGGGGCAATGTTGATGCAGTGTGTGCGTGTATGGTAGCCCTAGGTGTTGTCAATTTGCATGTGTGTATGGATGCACACAGTTCCACCTCATGGCTGCCATATACTGGTGTTTGTGGACAGCCACAGACTGTACCTGCCAGGTCATACAGATCAGTGTCTCTGGCCATGGACACGGTACCTGTGCCTTGCAGGGGTGCTACGGACCGTATCCGGTACCAACCCAGACTGGGTACTGTCATCAGAAGCAGGTGTTCGTTGACTGGACACAGATCCCTGTCGGGCCTGGCCAGAGCCACGTGCACGTGGTCTCCTGGGGCGGTCTGATGACAGCACAGACCCAGTATTGCTGGGGCTGCTGCTGGCACTACGGGGGCGGCCGCGGCCCTGTTGTCATCCACGCTGACTGCCAGCTGCTGCTGTTGCTGGCATACGGCCACGTCGACGCCTCAACCGCCCACCATCACCCTGGCTCATGGACACGTAGTTGTGGAACCGGTCTAATATGTCCCCACAACGTCTGTCTACGACATCGGTGAAATCACGGATGGCAGCCGCAATGTCACGCATACTGTCAGTCATGGCTGTGCGACATGCTGCCAGCTCCCTCAGACCCTGTCTGGTGTACCGTTCCATATGTGACTGTGCCTGCATGACAGTCTGAAACATAGCCGAGGTTGTAAGACCTCTGTGGGCACGTCTGACAGGGGCAGTACGCCCATGGATGCTCACATGAGAACCCCTGGACATCTGTCTGTGTGGTACCATCTCTGGGCCATGCCCATGGCTGCTGTGTGGGGAAGCATGTGCCACAGATACCACATTACCCTGGTCAATGCCCACTGTATGCTGTCCATCACCTAGGGACAGTGGTGACAGGGGGTGTATTGGCAGGATAACTGTGCGCATTGATGGGGTCGACAGCTGTGTACTGTCAATTGGCTGACCAATGGCGGACCCTGGCATACCTTCCTGTGCCATTACACCAATGTCATCATTATCAGTACCCACGGCACCTGACTCAGGTTCCCTGCTACATGACACCAGAGCAGCAACTGAACCTGTTGGAAGGAAACAGGAAACACAGTTTACAATGTCTACACATTACCAGCGATGCACACATGCACAGGTGCACACATGCACACATGCACGCATGCACAGGTGCACACATGCACACATGCACACATGCACACATGCACAGGTGCACACATGCACACATGCACACATGCACAGGTGCACACATGCACACATGCACAGGTGCACACATGCACACATGCACAGGTGCACACATGCACACATGCACACGTGCACACATGCACACATGCACACATGCACACATGCACACAGTTTCACACTTGTACAGTACTCAGTATGCGTGATAACAACACACAGACACAGACACACCTACATGCATACAAAGAGCACTACTACGTGAGCCAAATAGTACTATTACTATCAACACTATTACAGGAATTGTTAATACACACTCACCAGCATGGATAGGCTGCATTGCAGTTATACCAGAAGGTCCTGCAGACATGAAGAAACTAATGTCAGTGGGCACAACTGTGCCATTGTTACTGTGTATGATACAGGTCAGGAGTACAACAGTCGCCTTTCACAGGTCGGCAGCTAATATTGAGGATATCACACTTGCACATTAAATACTATGGTGACAGCTACAAACCAAAGACACACCTCACACATGCATTAACTACCAGTGTACACAACAGTCAACTATACATATGACATATTACCTGCTCGTTCACCATCTTGCTGCTGTGTGGCCCCAGCCTCCATCATGATGCATGTCTGCTGCTGTTGTTGTTGCTGGTGGACTGGAGCCACTACACTCAGGAGTAGTCCCTCCAGTCTGGTGAGTGGGGATGTGTAGCCACCCACCACCTGTGGCAACCTGTTGCCTGTGGATATCTGGCCTTGCGCTGACGGACATGTCTGATTAAATCACTGCAGTGATGTCGTACCTGCTCATATGTCCTATTATGCGTGCCTATATCATTTACCCGACGGACAAGGTCTTGCCACAGTGCAGCCCTCTCCTGCTGATTCTGGCTGGTGCGGGAAAAGAGTATTGCATAGTCCTGCACCAGGCTCTGGTGTATCTCCACATCCTCAGCTGTGGAGTAGGTGGGGTTCCGCGGGTGGGCCATGTACCTGTGAAAGAAAATAACCTGGTATCAGCAATATATGTCAGCAGACTTTGGCACACATACTACACATGCTACTCGACTGTTATGATACAACATATCTCATATGTAGCATCTGTCTGTCTATTGGTGGATACACATGTAGATGGCCAGGTATCAGTGCTCGGCCAGCAACTGTGCAACAGTACCTGGCAGACGCCATACGACATACTACCAAACACCAGCAGTCAGAACACCGATTCAGGCCAGAAGCACCTCCTCACTCTGGGGGGTTGTATCTAGGTACTGTATGGCCTACATCGGCAACTACTGTGGGCTGACCACACACTGATTGCCCTGGATATACATATCCCACCTCCACCACCAGCACAGATGACTATAGTGCATAACATTACAGATACAAACTTTACACTTTGTAACAGTGATATGGTATCCTTACAGCCCACTGGGCCAGTGGCAGATACAACCCACAATGGTGACCCCTACACAATTGCTGTCTACAGACATCTCCAAGAATGCATGGATCATGCAATCCCATATCTGACCAAGACACTCTCCACAAAGGGACAGCATCCTGTCTGGTGGACCCCAGCCATAGACAGATTGTATTACAGAAGATGGAAGCTACTGCAAGACAGAGCATCATTCACTGAAGGGAGGGCATGTCGGAGCAGCACTGGTAAGGATCTATTTCCCATCATACTGACTACATGGGCAACGTTGAGAGGGAATTCAAGAGTGACACTACAGATGACCAGGAGGCCTTCCTCAGTTATGTTAGCAACCTGGTCAGGAGCCATCCTCTATGCCCATAGGTAGTACACAACACATATTCCACTGACACCACAGATATCGGCAACATTGCGGCGAACAGGTTCAGTGCAGGTGTCACCCCGCCCTCTCCCCTGTAATAAGGCATAGTTATCCCAGCTGACTGTAACCTCCCCGTCATCACAGATGTCCAGGTGAGAGACACCCGCAGGACAGCAGAATACACAACATGGATGGGACCTGATGGTATCCCCAGTTGCATGCTACATAACCTCTGACAGGAGCTAAACACACATATAGGAGTGCTATGTAACACTAGCCTGACTACAGGATATGTACCTGTACACTGGTTCACAGCAGCAGTGGTTCCACTCCATGAAGGAGGCACCTCACCATACCAATACAATACAACACAATACATTACATTACAATACAATACTATACAATATGCTATTGCCCCTGTGTCTACAGCAGCGTACTGTTCTGCTACCCTGACCATTGTGACACATGTGGTGTGATGGTAACTGCTGCTGTCACACAGTTACACAGGGTGACTCATATGGCATATTACCTATCTGACTAACATTCAGCAGGGGTATGTGTGACATGTACTCATGGGGAGTCTCGCTTCTTAACACTGTGTGGTTTATTGCAGTGTGTGTCTTATCTGTGAGTAGGAACTCTTACCTCCACATGTACACACTATTGCAGTGGCATGGACGACACACAGCAGACATGTAGGTTGTGGATGGTGGGAGGTGTTACTATGGTTGTTGGACATCTGTCATGGGTGTGACCTCCATATGTACATCTGGGAGTGGTAACCTCTATGTGGGTAGCATATGTGTACTCTGTGGTGTTGTCAGTCACTGTGCATTGGTAATGTGTTTGAGTGCATTGTCACAGTGTTGTACATGTCACTGTGTCCTTCTCCATATCTGTTGCTGTAATGTGAGGTCCATACCATGGCATCCATTATGTGGTGTGGGGGGTACACTGACCTACATGTCCATACCTGACTCACCATGTCTGTGGACACATACCATGTGCAGGTATTCCAGGGATAGTGTGCCACTGTGACTATCATTGGGGCCACTATTCTACACATTTCTGACCCTGCTCACCCCTGACACATGCAGTGGTGGGCGGCCAATCACATATCTGGTGGTTACTGGTGTGGGTGATCTGGAATATGGTATGATACTCCGGAGTTGACACTGGTGTTCACTCCATGCCTTTGTCACCAGGCACCTGTTGCAATACATCTGTACACATGTGCCTCACTCAGACTTTATATACATCTCTCTCTCTCTCTATATATATATATATATATATACATATATCTATAGATATGTATATATATAAATATATCTATATGTATAGAGATATATCTATATATATATATATATATATATATATATATATATATATATGTCTGTATACATATGCACATATAGATTGGGGAGGTATATTGGCATAGATGTGTATGGGGGCACAGAGGGGTGTGAGTGACAGAGGGGTGGGACAGGCTGTGTTGCAGGTCATCATATACAATCATACCTGTAGGTAGTCAGATCAGTCTGTCTATGTATATGTATCTACATATATCTATATCTGCATGTGTGCATTACATAGATATTTTGGTACAATATTCTATTGACATCTGTCTATGTATTCCTACATCTCTCTCTCTATGTATGTATACATATATGCATATCATATATATATATATATATATATATATATATATATATATATATATATATATATATATATATATATATATATACACATACATATGTTGACATACATACATAACCATATGTTAGACAGGTATATCAACATATTTGTCTACTATACTGTAGACACACACTAACATACTGCTAAACACACATAGCTGTGTAACCTAATTTGTACATGGCACTACAACCTGCAATCAAACAACATTGATATGTGCACATACATGCTCTCACATACAAATGTATGTACAGTCTTCACTGATAGTTGCTGTATGTCTCCTGCCCTTTACACATCTCCATATACATATGGATACAGACCAATGACACATATGGAGGGTTCACAGTATGTAGACCTTTATAGTATTACTTTACATTACCTGTGTTTGTCACAGCTGCTTCTGCTGCTGTCTGGTTCCCTGTCCTGCTGCTCCACTTCCCAGTTGTCAGCTTTCAGGTAGCTGTTGCTGAACAATTCGTGTCTGTGTTTAAATGCAGTTTTCTCTGTCTCTCTCTGTCTCTCTCTCTCTCTCTCTCTCTGTCTCTCACGTCCTTCTCAGGGTGCAATGAAAGTATTGCATGCGTGGACATGGAGTACAGCATACTTTTGTAGGTATCTGCATATGCCCATGTGATGGCCTCTGCACCAGTTGTTAGCCAGCATTTGCTAATTGCATGCAGCCAGTTGTGTACTGATTGCAGTTCTCACTGTGATTTCAGAACAGTGCTATAAAAAGGTGTGTGAGATAGGCGTAGCCCTTTCAGATGTTAAGGGCAGGGACCGTGCTGTTATGCTGTGGACAATGTTCTGTGAGTGTAAAGGTTGGTATCTCTCTCATATTTCCAGGTGTGTTGTGGATTAACATTCCTCCATTCATTTCTCCAGTTTCCTGTACTAACTGTGTATGTACACTGACAACTACAACTACTACTATTGTTAATGTGTGTGTGTGTGTGTGTGTGTGTGTGTGTGTGTGTGTGTGTGTGCTTTCCTTTCACATTTGCTTGCACTCTGTTGCTAAGTCTTCAATAGTTGCCCTTTACAGTCACTACTTCTATGCCTGCTAGGTGTCTTGACTGTAGTGTGCTGCTGTAGCTTTCCTATTTTCCATGTACATTCACACCTTGGAATGCTTGCTATATCTGCTAGGGTGTTACAGCATGCAGTGTGGTCTGGCCATGGTGTGGGCCTTGACAACTATTAGGGTATTTGAGTATGCTGCTAAGCAGGCCCCAGAGACCTTCAGGTTTATCAGTTATGTGCCTCATGGAATGGTACATATCAGTGGGGTACACCCATTAACATGTCTGGTATGCTGCAGTTGTGACTGTGGGTTAGCATGAGCATATGTATTACTACACTTTTCTGCCATGCGAGTGGTGAATACTTTCTGGACTCCATAGTTACCATTGCATGTGTTACACCTTTCTGCCTACTGTTTGTACATTTCACATGGGGTCTGTGGGGCATCCCTGTAAGACATTCACTGTTGCTATGTCTAGGTTCTTAACTATTCAAATATGGTGGTGTTGGACCCGTCATGTGTACAGATATTTGCAGGCTGTCCACATTTCTGCCTCATAATTTGGTCATTATCTCATGCACACCTTTATCTGGCAAGTCAGTCTGGGCTCAAGTCAGAATATGGTGACAAATATTCAAGTTCCAGACTGCATACCCTTCCAAACATCCCACAAGGTGTAGACCCTGTTACTTTCTGAACTGTCTGTGTTTGTTGTAACTTTATTTGTAATGTGTCCCTGGTTTTGGGCCTTTGCTCCACATATTTTATTACTTGGTCTGGATGTGTTCCTGTAAGAGGTTGTGGGGTATGGGCAGTGCTTATCCTGCTGTGAGTATGTGTGTGTCTTGCAAGGTGCTATGGTGACATTATTACCTACTAGCTTCCAACTAGCATGGCTGTTTCTGTTCACACAATACTATTATGGAAATCCACCAGTTTTGTTTGTGATTCGAAATGTCATGCTTTGTGTACTACACATCTATATTCCCTTTACATTCATTCCTACTGTTAAATGATATATTTACTTTAGCACAGTGTTTCTATATAAGAGTCATGGCTTAGTGGTAAGTCATGCAGACTATAGTTGCCAAGGTCCTGGGTTCGGGACTCACAGTGGGATTTTATTTTTCATTTGAACTGAGTACAAGACCTGTCAATCAAAGTGCCTAAGGCACTTTTAAGCAGTTGTAACCGGGTTAGCGCTGGTTTGCTGAGCTCACACATGCGCACTGGCGGTTAGCTCACAAGCACAAGCACACCCACTTACAACCACTTAAGCGTGCTTACTCTTGCGCACACCCAGCTATTTTCCTTGAAAGAAAAGAAAATGGGGAGACAGGAAAGTGGTGAAAAAGGGGTCACAAAGAGGGTAAGACAGTAGGGAAACAAGCTTGGGATGTGCAGGAGGGATGTAGGTAAGGCCCATAGCTACCCATTTCTTCAGCAGCAACTGCTGTGCATATGTATGTAATTTGGTGTGACATTTGAAACCTTCTACCCCTGAGAGAGGTGTCAGTACAACAATAATACTTGTTGTACAGCCAATTGGCATTGATAGGTTCCATGTCCAATAGACATGTGTGCGGAATGGGCAGCTATGTATGGGGCGTAATTTTTTTGTGGGTACAGAGTGCCCTTTTTTTTTTTTTTTTCAGGTGAGAGTGGTATGTCAGGTGAAGGTAGTCGGTACAGCTGGGGAGGTAGGTTGGGTAGGTTAACAGACAAGACAAACAAGACGCATACAGGGGCGGTGTATGACACGTGTGGGGGGTTACACAATTGACGGGGATGGAGGTTTGGATATCCAGAGCCCATGAGCCCACAGATGGCAACAGTGGAACTGATATCCCCACCCATAGGCAGTTGCCACTGTTCCTTCACTGCCCAGGATGGGGCTGTGCTGGGGGCTGTGTAGGTGGGGCAATGGGCATGCCCGTTAGTTGCGCCACCCGTGCCTCGAGCTGGCGTAGGGGCTCGAGGACAGAGTCCCGAATCTCCCTACGCACCACAGTCCGGACGCTACGGAGGGTGAGTGGTGGATCTCCTCCGGCCACACTTGCAGAGGGGGGGCGAGCCCCATCCCCTGCAGCACTTCCACCCGCAGGTAGCACAGAGCCACCGTAGGAGGGTCCGGACTCGGCACTAGTGCCAGGTGCACTCGCCAGCTGAGGTGGGAGAGGTGGGTCCGCTGGAACCCGCCTTCCCTGTCGTTCTATGTTTTGCATTATGTCATGACAGTTTGGGTTAGTGACATTTAATACCATTCACAATTAGTTGTAACAGCATGCATTAGTATTCCCATTAACCAAACACCCAGATATTCAGACCATTGAACAGCGTGCATAACACATGCATAATTTGAACAGTAATACACAGTCCAACAACATGCAGGGTTGATTGATGGCAACAGGCCATCAGGTGTGGATGTATGAACAGGGCGGATGCATCAACAGACATGCAAATATATATGACCCAACAGGACAGACGTCCAGGGGTGGTAACTGTGATTGCACATACCATTTTCACGTGGAATGGGTTATAGGTGGTTAGAGGGTGGGGTAAATAGAGTAATATTAACACCTTGAATACAAATACATATGCTGTACATTTCTAATAGCTACAGTTATATACACACTACTGTTCTAACTACAGTGTCCTATATGTTAACTACTTAACCTTGCAGATGGAACTGTTACTGCAACATCAATCTACATTTTATTGCTGTTCATACACATTCATATCGGGCTTTGTTCAGATACATCATCCTGTTACCTGTGCTTGATATACTTGTGGACAAGTGTGGATGTTTGGTATATCAGACAATCATCCTATCTGCGTATTTCAGACTGGGAGAAACATATCCAGATGTTGGTGTACACATTCCACATGCAGCAACACTTTGAACAGATTGTGCTGTTTGGTTCTGAGTCTCACATGCATTTAATTCTGTCCTAACTGCAGTATGGTTTATTCAGGGGTTATAAGTACTGTATTGCTGTATTCCTGACACTTTCTCACACTCTCTCACTTGCTTTCATGTTACTATTCAGACTGGTACTTCTAGGCTTTATTGACATGTTTTAACAACAGTTATTACAGTTCTTTCCAGCAGTCTCACTTCTGTCTTGTTTCAGTATTTCCACAGGGATATATTTCACACATGTGATTTCATCCTCTTCTGCAGCTATACTTTACATGCTGCTGCAGGTTGTGTACTATTTTCCTACAGGCAGGGCAGTTTTACTCGGAAATATATGTTGGACAGTGTCATGTTTAGTTTACTTACAGGCTGGGAACTGTTGTAATCAGGCAATACTTGCATACACTTTCACACTGTTACATGCAGATTTAATTCCTTCCTGGCTACACTGCACTCTTTTGCTGACTGTCATACATTTATATATCTTTACAGTTACTAGAAGTGGATTACTGACCTGCCTGGTGGCGCAACCACACCAGCCTATCAGCATAGGCTCTGCGGTTCGCAGAACGGACACCTGCAGCCGTAATATAAATGAAGTAATATTGGAATACACATCTCCATATTTACAGGTAGTTTAACTTTCTACATACATAATTAATTGTTACTTACTCAGTGGTGGGGCGTTGGGTGATTGCCGGGCCTCCTGGATCCAAAGGTTCAGTTGGTCCTGCTTGCGTCTCTTCAGGTCCGCATGGTGGTGACGGACCTGCTCACCTGTCCTTGGAATTCCTGTGGCACTGGTGAGTTCATGAGCCAACTGGTCCCACGCCTCAGCCCTGTACGCTCCTCAGAGGACCTGGCCCTGCATGAGTTGGGCCTCATGGTTGTGGACTAGGAGCCAGGCCATGTACCTGGACTCCTCAACACCCCACCTCTGCACTCGAAAGCGACTACCCTCACCTACACCTGACATTCTGCCTGCAGGTCTGTTCTACAATCGTTTATGCTGTGTATTCCCGCCTATGGGGCTTATATAGTCCGTTTTTCCGCACATATCTGTGATTGGCCAGTTTGGAATTGTATCAACTTCAGTAAACCTGCATTGTCATGCTGTAGTTTGTATTCATTCCTATATATGAGCTAATATTGCATTTCTAGGTACTGCTGTCATGGCTTAGTGGTTCTGTACCTTGACTATGGTGTATAGTATCCTGGGTTCGAACCTGGCCACTGCTTTTTATTTTTCATGACTGTCTAGACATGTTGAGGGGTGTGTCTGTGTAAAGGCATTTTGGATACGGCTTGCTCACCATTACCCGTCGGTTAGCTCGTTTGCGTGGTGCTCAGCTCCGCGCAAACGGGGTACGCTGGTTTAAGCCTCATTTGGCTATCGGCACACATATTCCGCTCAGCTCAGTTAGGGGCACATATATTTAGCATGGTAAACCACTGCTCAGCTACGGGCACTCAGTTAGCACCAGTTGGACCAATGCTTATCTACGGGCACATACACTCACTCTGTTGTACTGTAGCTCAGCTATGGGCACATCTGGCAGTTTATATTCATTTCTTAGCTCACATTTATTCAATATAAATGGGATATTTCATTGTATTTTACATATATTCTGATTTTATGTGTACACATATGTGTCAGGGACTTGTTTCCTGCTTATTTTGCAAAAAAAAAAAATTTGTGTTGTGGGGGCTTGAACCATGAATGCCTGCTCTGCAGCCGGCATCTCTACCACTACGCTATTGCTTCCTGGCTTATTTTGCATATTTAGTTCTTATATGCTTTCCCATTGACTGCTAACTGTAGCTGCGCTTACTGGCACGCCAGCAAACAGCGCACTCACGGTTAAACATCTTTACAATTTAAAAAAATATGACATGTTCATTTATATTTCTTTTATATATGTTTATGGTCTGTAGGGGCATGTGTTGTGTTGTGTTTATTCACATGTCCGTGGACTCTGTTGTGGGTGTCTACTTTGGGCACTTTTAGACTTCTGGGGGCGTGTCCGCTTGCAGGGCTCAGCCTACGGACACGCCCCCTACTGTCTTACACGGACCGTGTTAGACTTAGGTGTGATTCAGCATGCTCTCATGAATATGCAGAGCATGCTGACATCACTCCGTTTAACTGCAGCCTCCGTGTAAGAGTTATAACTCTTACACGGAGGCTTCGTGAATCCTGGGGAATCTATTATTAGTGAATTTGATTTTAGCTCCCAAGATTGGTTATTGTTACAGAGTATGAGAACTCAGTTTCAAGATTTGTGCTTAATACTTACTGACTCTAATTTAAAAAATCCCATGTTAATATATGTATTTTTTTTAAATAATACTGTATATAACAAATCAAAAGCTGACAACTTGTTCAAAAACTTTATAAAATTTTTATAAAACTCAATATAAATTTAAATACGTTTTGGAATCATATTACATTAGGTAATTTTGCTTGTTTGACTTCAGAGAATAAACTTCAAATATTCAGTTCTGTTAAACATACCTTGTCACATTATTCACATGTTTTCACATGGAAGTTCTTACATAGAGCTTTTTTTTTTTGTTATTATTTTATTGAATTCAGGGTTTGTATACATTACACATAGTTTAGAATTGTTGTTGGGTTTATAATCTCATTTCATTGTTAATAATACATTATTATTTTATTATAATTGAATTTCTTTTATCAGTTTATGGAAAATAACATTTTTTTTAAAAACAAAAAGAATGATATCACAAAAAAAAACAGAAAATGATTGACTTCAATAATTGGCTTAGCTAAGCTGATCCGGTATTTGTCAACCTGGGACAATATGATAGTTGCTCATCCCTCACTAGTATAGATGACAAACAGACTGGGTAGTTTGTTTATATGCGTTATTACGTAGAAACATGTCAGGATGGATAACAACATTACAAAATATAAATTAACTGATTAAGTGACAGACTACACAGACATACATGCTTACATCTCAACAGTTTACTACAAAATAACAGTCAGCCTCGCATGTGCTCAGTATTTATACACTTGTGCAAGCCCCTAGAAAGCTTCTTAAAGGCATACATACATATTGATCTGCATCCTCCCTCTTAAATAGATTGTCCTCAATGAAATGACATTTGAATAAGACATGTAATAATATAGACATTAGAAACAAACACAATGGTCATGTCCAAGTTAGCTTGTATCTGTAACATGTTCTGGAAATATAACCTGATATAGTTATATAGTAATCAGGACTGGGTTTAGCCACAGGGACAGTCTTCGAGGAACAACTTGTACCAGGAATTTCAGGATTCATCTCAGAACAGGGATATTTACTGGAATGTCCTCTGGAACTGGAATGCTAGATAACTCACTCTGAGATAAAAAGTCTTTTTCAGAGGTTAGGTGCTGTGTTACAGGCTTGAACACTGGAATCAAATGTTTCCAATTCCACCTAAACTCTTATCCTTGTGATTCCACAATGTATAATCTCAGCTCTGGGCAAACACTTTTCATGACTCAAATCCGATCATAACCTTTGCATGTTTGCATTCTCACTGTCTCTCCTTCACGTAATGTATTGAGTGGTTTACTGGACTTATCATAATAAGACTTCTGGGCTAAGTGCTTCTTTCACATGTGGGCTTTCACTGATCTGTTATTCTTACACTTGGAACCAATAAACTACTGCTGACTGGTAAGGTGGTTCTGGTTTGTCATGACAGAAGTCTCTGGGCAGGTGAACCAAGATGTTTATCACAAGGGTTACTTCTGAGATTCAGGAAAACATCTCTATTATCTCATTTTAACTTCTCTAGTAACTGTTTCTCACTTTGATCTGCACGTTCTGCCAAACCATTTGACTGCGGGTACTCAGGACTACTTGTAACATAGATAAAGTCCCACTCTTCGGTGAATCTTTGAATTGCTGGCTAGTAATCTGTGTGCCATTGTCAGAAATAACTTTATGTGGACTACCATGGGCTGCAAAATGACACTTCATCTTAGTAATGACAGTACTGGACACTAGATTAGGAAGTAGGTCAATCTCGAACAAATTACAATAAGAATCGTCTAACACTAAGTAATGTTGATGTTAGAAAAATATGTATTAATGTATATGTTTAGTGCTTATTAAGAAATAAGAAAGATATAATGCATTTTATTCTATTAATGTTATGACAAGAAAAATGAATTCATATGAAACTGCAAGAAGCTTTTGGAAACTGCAGTGTGCCTTTTTTGCAAGTTGGCCTCTGACCCCAGCAGCTGCTAGCTCAGCAAGAATTGATGTTTATGCTTCTCACAAGTGATTATCTGCTGGGTCAGGAAATTAAATGTGTGAAATAATGAGAATCTTCTGCTCTTTCCTGCTTGAGCAATCGACCTTGTATATGTTGCTAGATAATGCACCAGCTGCAAGGAAGAAGTGATAACTTGTAACAAAAGAAATGTATTGAGAACTGTATCTGCTGTTATGTTCGAATTAGCTCAGAACCTTGAGTGGCAACTTTTGTAAAAGGGTATTATAACTAACCAGGTGGCTAGCAAGGCCACGTTGTTTACCAGAAAAACCTTTTAAGCAAAATGTAGTATCAGCATTTTAGATGAATAGAATATTGTAAGCTAAAGTGATGTAAAACCCCTTGTGACTGAGTATGTCAGCCTGGTGGGTTAATACTAGTGAGAAATACTATAAAAGTTGTGTTCTTTCTGTTTTATTCAGACAAAATTCTGTACTTGTACGTTTTTTGCCTCCTGGTGTACACTAGTAAAGAACCTGAACCTGAACCTCCTGTGTATTGATCTTTTTATTACAGTGTTTTTCATTTAACAGATTGGTCCTTGCGTACCAGAATCCCTCAGACGCTGCAGATCAGAGCGTAGCGGTGGTCGAAGACTGCATGCAGGAGAAGATACCGAAATGGTTCTTCTTGAGTGAAAAGACCTCCGACTGAATTGTCGTTTAAAGAGGCTGGACACTTTCTTATCTTTGGCTGAAGAGCGGATTTCCACTTCGAACCATGACTGGTCAATAATGGAGGCTCAGGTAGGGAGACTTTTTGCCTTTTTTTCTGTTTTAGATCAGGGACTAGGTTACAGTAAATATTGTTTTTTTTTGTCAGATTTGTCATACAGATCAGGGACAAGAAAAATTACTGTTTATTTGGTCATAGATCAGGGTAACAGAATAAGGTAGGCAGTTATTCTAGATAAACTGTGAAAGGAACTGAAGTTGTGGTACCACGTGGTAAAAGGGTTACGTAACATTTATTGACATGGGAAATCAGTGCACTAAAACATCGCGAGATCCGCCCCTAACCGAAGACGCAAAATATATGCAACTACAATGTGCAGATAATGTTAGATGGGTTAACAAATATGAATGGA
Organism: Protopterus annectens; assembly: GCF_019279795.1. Taxonomy (NCBI): domain Eukaryota; kingdom Metazoa; phylum Chordata; order Ceratodontiformes; family Protopteridae; genus Protopterus; species Protopterus annectens. Next base: position 318,152,763 of record NC_056749.1, on the reverse strand, counting down.
AAATTAGACAAATCTTCGCTTGTTAAACTTCTTAAACAGCTTAAAAGTGATATGAAAGGTCAGGCAAAAAAACAACGGCAATTAGGCATTCCTCAGGCACACAGGTGGATTGAGGAAGCAAACCGTAGGGAACAAAAGAGTAATAATTCAAAGGCATTGTTTTTAGACAAAGAAGCTAATAATATAGTAGTAGCAATGGCTCCTCCACCCCTACCACTCCCTTTTTCAGGATATGAAGCGGGTGGACAAGCTGGGCCACCTCCGTGGTATTCTGATGTCTCAGTGAAACCAAAATCGTTTGTTAGAGATCCCATTGAAACTAGGTCCCGAACACGTAAAACACAGGGGGACATAGAATCATATCAAATGGAGAGAAATTTACAAACTGAGAGTGAGGAAGAAATATGTCCACTTATAGAGGTACCAAATCCTCACGAGGACAGGTTGGACAGGACCCAACCCTCTTGGTATATAGGCCGTGGACACCGGAGGATATCCGGAAGGCTACTGAGGGAATTCCCCATCCAAAAGTTAATTTTACAAAATTCCTAGAAGATTTACAAGGCATGAGGTTAAGCTACCACTTAAATGGGGAAGAAGTAGAAAAAGTAGTTAGACAAACTGTAGGTCCAGTTTGGCACATGATTAGTGGCACCTGGAATCCTCGTAATGCAGAATTTAAGCCACTCCCACATAGTGACGCAGAACTTGACAATAGAGTAAAAGGCCTTACAGACCGAATCTCTAAGAAATGGAAACCTAGAGCAGACTGGACTTGTATTAATCAATGCATACAGCAAGAAAATAAAACAGTAGATGGGTACTATGCCAGATTATTAGAGTGCTTTAACAATCATAGTGGCATGACAGTTCCCGAAAATCAAACAAATGATTCCCAGTATGAACAACAATTGAAAAATGCATTTTTAAAAGGTTGCATTGCACCTATTAGTAGCTTCATTATGAAGCATATGATAGATCATCGAACAAGTAGGTTACAAGCCTTACTTGAATATGCTAGACATGCTGAAAGACATTTTAATAGCAAAAAGAAAGCGCAAGTCTTCACTGCTGAAGACGGAGCTGAAGTTTATGTATTACAGTCTGGTAAAAAGGGTAAGAAAAATGCACAGGGAAATAAACAGTCTGACAAACGGTCAGAGGACTTTGAAGAAAGGAAAAAGAGAGGTGAATGCTTTAAGTGCGGGAAGAAAGGACATCTAGCTAGGGATTGCAAACAAAATAAGAAGGTAACCACAGAGGATAAGGGAGATGAGGACTGACTATATGATGGTGAAGATACACCATACGAGAGTCAGAAATCATCGGGAAAAGACAATAAAGAGAGGACAAATGTAAATGTGATAGAAGGAGTAGAGGAAGTGCAAGTAGACATGGAAGATGAAGAAAATGAGATTTTAGATTTAGCATTATTGAGCCTAGAGCTCTATCTAGCAGGCTCAAAACCGGAAGTTACACTTCTGGTGGAGGGGAAGGAAGTTAAATTCCTGAGTGATTCAGGAGCATCACGGACTCTGATACACCCCTCCAAGTTACCAGAACATTCAGAATCACCTGATTATATATTAGTGAAAGCTGCAAATGGACAGCTATACCAGGAACCACTTTCCCATGATATAGCAATAACTGACCCTGTTTCAGGGATGACTCAAAGGAGTAAAATTGTTGTTTCTGCAAAATGCCCAGTGAACCTATTAGGTAGGGACCTTATGCAGATATTTGGCATAACAGTAGTTCCGACTATGCAGGGTATGGAGGCGCAGCGACAAATGGATACTTTTTTGGTGCGACCGGAGGGTGAAACGTTTTACTGGTACAGCCAGGACTTAGTTACGACTGGTCCAGGGGCAGTGACCGAGGAACTGATGAACGTAGCCATCAGTAAATCCCCCTCCCTTGATACTGACAGGCAGCATTTGTTACATTGTACTCTGTATTACTGTAGCACACCAGGACCTGATAAGGAATATGAGCAAGAATTGTTCAGAAATCGTGCAAAGAGATTAGTGTTACGTAATCTGTACTGGGATACTGAGGGAAACAGTGTTGTTAGCTGTTCATTACGTCAAGAATTCCTTGCACTATACAAATCTAATCGATTACCACGTCAGTTTAACTAAGAACAAAAATGCAAAATGGGCAGACCTAGGAGAAAAGGTAACAAGATGGGAAAAGCAAACTGAATTAGAATTATCAGAACAGGGAATACAGAAACAGAGATTGAATTGGTTAACACAGGCACATCCAGCTGTACACTTGCAGTCTAGCGAGGACAGCTGAGTGGCATTTTTATTATTAGAAGAAGAAAAAGCCTTATGTGACATACCAGACATTCTTTGGTCAACAGGCAAGTCAGATGTAGGACTTATTCGAACAGCAGGACCAGTTATTATTACGCCAAAGTCAGCATTCAGACCACAGAAGAGACAATATCCTTTAAGAAAGGATGCAGAAATAGGAATCAAACCTATAATAGCAGCATTACTTAAGGAAGGAGTACTGGTAGAATCTCCTGATTCACCATGTAATACACCCCTATTTCCTGTTAAAAAGGCAAACAGGGAATGGCGTATGGTTCAGGACTTACAAGCTGTAAATAATGCAGTAATACCTAGAGCACCTACGGTGCCAGATCCACACACTTTGTTAAATGATTTGAAACCTCACCAGAAATATTTCTCTGTGGTAGATATCAGCAATGCTTTTTTTTCAATACCTATACATCCTGATAGCCAATATTGGTTTGCATTTACATTTCAGGGAAAGAGGTATACCTATACTCGACTACCACAGGGATATTGTGAGAGTCCAACAATATTTGCACAAGAAATGGCTAGTAATTTGGTGGGATTCACCCCACCGGGGGGTAGTCAAATTCTACTTTATGTAGACGACATCTTGCTAGCAGCCCCCACCCAGCAGCAATGCAGGGAGGATACCATAGCACTGCAACACAGGGACACAAAGTAAACAAAAGCAAACTACAGCTTTGGAGAAAACAGGTTAGATACCTAGGATATGTAATATCCAAAGAAGGTCGAATATTAGATGAGGAAAGAAAGACAGTGATTTTACAAGCACCCAAACCAGCAACCAAGAAGGAAATGATGTCCTTCCTGGGAACAACTAACTTCTGCCGGAGTTGGATACCAAACTATGCTTTGGAATCTGCTCCACTGACCGACCTAATATACAAAAAACTGATGGCAGCACAAGATTTATTACAATGGACACTTGAAGCAGAAATGGCTTTCTGCAAGTTGAAGCAATTAATAGCTTCTTCATTAGTGCTAGAACTACCAAACTATCATAAACGTTTCTTTCAAACTGTAGACTGTAAGCAGGGATATATGACATCAGTATTGGCACAACAACATGGGGATAAACAACGCCCCATAGCTTACTATTTATCACAGTTAGACCCAGTGGCATGATCGTTGCCCCACTGTGTACAAGCAGTAGTCGCAGCTGCAATGGCAGTACAGTCTTCGACCTCAGTGGTGTTATTCCACCCTCTCACATTGAGAGTGCCTCATGCAGTTTCGATAATTTTACTGCAAGAAAAGGTAGCATATCTTTCTCCTGCTAGACACCTTTCCTGTATGACTATACTGTTGAGCCAACCTCATATGAAAATTGAACGATGCATGACATTAAATCCATCAACTTTGCTCCCAACTCCTGCGGATGGCACACCACACAGTTGCCTGCAGGAAATTGAGCAGAAAACATTACCCAGACAAGATCTCACGGATATTCCCTTGGATAAGGCCGAGGTGACATATTACGTGGACGGCTCATGCAGAAGGGGCCCTACAGGAAAAAACCTAGTGGGGTATGCAATAATTACAGACACTGAAACCTTAGAAGCCCAGTCCTTACCGCATAACTTGTCTGCACAAGCAGCAGAATTGATTGCCTTAACACGAGCCTGTACTTTAGCAAAAGACAAATGTGTAAACATATACACTGACAGTCAGTATGCTTTTTCTACTGTACATGTTTTTGCACAGCAGTGGAAAAATAGAGGGATGATAACATCTAGTGGTAAACCAATTAATCATGCGCACTTTATTTTAGAATTGTTAGAATCTATTCAATTACCTACTAAAGTAGCTATTTGCAAATGCGTAGCTCATACGAAACAGCAGGACAGAATTTCAAAAGGAAATGCAAGAGCTGATGCAGCTGCAAAACAAGCAGCTTCAGACTCAGAAACTTTACTTTTAGATGAGGAATTACAACCCTCTGAAATTTTAGATTTAGAAATGTTAAAAACAATGCAGATGCTTACCACAAAAGCAGAAAAACAAAAATGGGAAAGACGAGGAGCAATCCTTGAAAACGGGCTGTACATCTCCAAAGAGAAAAAAACAATTTTGCTGTCTAATTTGTTTAGATATGCAGCTTTGTTGAGCCATGGGCAGTGCCATGTCTCAACAGGGGGGATGGTACAGTTAGTAAACCGAATATTCCAAACATATGGATTCACAAATTACACAAAAAAATTTTGAGCGGCATGTCATATTTGTAACAAACACCATGCACAAGGAGCATTAAAACCTAAACAAGGAAGTTTTCCTACACTGCCATATCCGTTTCATACTATTTGTATGGATTTTATAGAACTGAACAAATGTGATAACAAAAAGTACTGCCTTGTCAATGTAGATATGTTTTCTAGATGGGTGGAAGCTTTTCCGACCAAGAATCCGGATGCAACAACAGTGGCGAAAGCCCTTATAAAAGAGATTATTCCTAGATTTGGCATACCGGAGAGAAATTATAGTGACAATGGTACACATTTTGTGAATCAAACCATACAACAGTTGGGGCAATTCTTTGGGATTTCCCTGAAGAACCATTGTGCTTATCACCCTCAGTCTGCGGGACTGGTGGAGAGGCACAATGGAGTCCTTAAGAACAAACTTAGAAAGTTAGTCAGCGAAACATAGAAGAACTGGGTGCACTGTCTGCCTCTGGCGCTGCTGAGTATGCGAACGGTTCCAAATGCAAAGGGTTTGACTCCTTTTGAAATGGTGTTTGGGAGGGCATATTATGTACCTCAGTGGAAAGCTCTCATGCCTGCAGACCAGGAGGCTGATAGTTCGCTAGCTAGTTATATGAGGAAACTGTTAACAAATAAATCTCTTTTGCAGTTTAACTCTTTTTCAGATAAAGAACAGACCAGACCACTGGAAGCGATTCTAGCCCCGGGGTCCTTTATCTGGGTGAAGGTCACAAAAAGGAAGAATTGGGGAAGCCTGAAGTGGGAAGGACCATACCAGGTGCTGCTGGCCACGCCTACTGCAGTCAGAATAGCCGAGAGGACTTCTTGGATTCATTTAACGCATTGTAAACTGGTAAAGAACTTTCAACTTGATAAAAACATTGTAACTGTTACGCAACAAGAACAAAATGGCCAAAGATAGAAATTCAGACCAACCACAAAAATGTTGCATAATCATATTATCGAGAGTACACTTGTTGACTGTACTTTTGACAATTTGCTTTTTGTTGTGTTTTTTTCATTTCTCAACCACACAAGTAAAACTGGATAAACGTGATGAAACATCCATAGACTGGCATCCAAACTTTAACACATACCTAGCGATTAAACGTGTATATGCTGAGACTATGAACATTTCAAACTGATGGGTTTGTACAGCTATACCAACAGCATATGGAGGACTACTAATGTCCGCTGTTCCTTTAGGGATCAATGAGACTTGGGAAAATTTACTTTTTGACACAGGAACTGTGAGATCACAGGATAAAATAGCATTGTATTTACCTGTCACACAAAAGGGGATTGTGTGTTTTTTCAAAAATGATACTCTCCAGGTGGGTTGGGGTAAGTGTAACATAACAATATCTTATAAATGTTATATTAAGACTAAAACTGGGGGTACCGTTTGCAATACTAACTATGATTCATATTTGAACTCAATGAAAACGACATTGAATGAAGTACAAAGAAATTCTGTTTTGATTAAACAATTGTCAATCATAGATAAGAAAATGTTTCATGCAGGGCTAGTGCGTATTAGCACTAAAGTTGAAAACTGTTATTTTGTGTGTGGGAAAAAGGCATACAAATGGCTACCTGAGAATTGGTCCGGCAGTTGTTTTTTGGGCTACCTGGTTCCGGACATACGACACACTGCGGAATTACCTCTGGGTAAAATACGGAACGTGAGAGATGTTTCCAAGAAAACCAAAGATCCAATCGAGAAACCTGTGAATCCAGTAGGGCAAGTTGAAGCAGGTTGGAAAGACCATAATTCCGTGAAGGACAAAGACAAATTGACTCATATGGACTTGAGTGACAGTGTTATATCTTGGGCAGGTATACTCCCAGCGTATGGTGCAGTCAAATCGATTTGAGAGCTGAGAAAACTGTTGAAACTTCTCGAAGTAATGAGTAATGCAACTTTTTCTGCTTTTGAATTAGTGAATGATGAACTGAATGCCATGAGAACTGTTGTGTTGCAAAATCGGATGGCTCTTGACTTCACCCTAGCGGCGAGAGGTGGTACATGCATGCTTATCAAAGAAGAATGCTGTGCATATATTCCAGATAATAAGCATGAAATTAATAACCATCTGGAGGTGATTCAGCAGGTGTCGGCCATGACAAAACCAGGCCGAAACCCTCTGATGGATTTTTTCCAGAATCTGTTTGGGGGGGGTGGGGTTCCATCCTAATGAATATTCTGATTACCATTTGTGTGGGTTTACTCCTATTAGGAGCATGTGTTTGTTGTGGAATCCCCTGCATGAAAAGATTAATTAAAGATTTTATAGATATGTCTGCCTCTGAAACCTTGTATCAAGACATTGAACTTGAGGAATTGGTTCCAAATGAAATTCTCCTTGAAGTCTAAACTGAATGACTCTCTTAACTGCAAATCCTAAGTGGAAGAGGTTAGGAGAAGAAATAAGACTGTTTTCACTTCTGAGAATAGAATAAAAAGTATTAACAGTGGGAAAATGTTAGAAAAATATGTATTAATGTATATGTTTAGTGCATATTACGAAATAAGAAAGATATAATGCATTTTATTCTATTAATGTTATGACAAGAAAAATGAATTCATATGAAACTGCAAGAAGCTTTTGGAAACTGCAGTGTGCCTTTTTTGCAAGTTGGCCTCTGACCCCAGCAGCTGCTAGCTCAGCAAGAATTGATGTTTATGCTTCTCACAAGTGATTATCTGCTGGGTCAGGAAATTAAATGTGTGAAATAATGAGAATCTTCTGCTCTTTCCTGCTTGAGCAATCGACCTTGTATATGTTGCTAGATAATGCACCAGCTGCAAGGAAGAAGTGATAACTTGTAACAAAAGAAATATATTGAGAACTGTATCTGCTGTTATGTTCGAATTAGCTCAGAACCTTGAGTGGCAACTTTTGTAAAAGGATATTATAACTAACCAGGTGGCTAGCAAGGCCACGTTGTTTACCAGAAAAACTTTTTAAGCAAAATGTAGTGTCAGCATTTTAGATGAATAGAATATTGTAAGCTAAAGTGATGTAAAACCCCTTGTGACTGAGTACGTCAGCCTGGTGGGTTAATACTAGTGAGAAATACTATAAAAGTTGTGTTCTTTCTGTTTCATTCAGACAAAATTCTGTACTTGTACGTTTTTTGCCTCCTGGTGTACACTAGTAAAGAACCTGAACCTGAACCTCCTGTGTATTGATCTTTTTATTACAGTGTTTTTCATTTAACAGTTGACCATTCCATTTGAAAATGTTAGTGGCTACAGTTGACCAAGGTACTTCAGGAATCTGGTTTAGCTGAAGCGGTTCCTTCTGTTGATATGGCTTTGTACTATCACATACAGAACAAGATGAAAGTACACTCTAATGTCGTGTGAAATAGAAGGCCAAAATACTAGTCCTCTCAGCCTCCTTTTGGTAGAATCAGTTCCAGGGTGGACACGATGCAAGATAGTAATATACTCTGGTTGCAAGGACTTTGGAACAATTACTTTTGGACCTTTCATAACAATATCATTGTCAGACAGAACCTCATCTCTGTGAGAAAAATAAGGTCACACTTCTTGAGGTAAACTAGATTGCTTTGACGGACATTATTGATTGATAAAGTGGTTGAGCGTTTGTAGAACAGGATCTGAGGCTGTGTGATTTCTAAGCTCATCAAGACACATGGAAGAAAAATTTCTCACTTCCATGACTTCAAAATCAAGTTACTCATTCTCATGCAGTTCAGTGGTATTTCTGGGTGATCTGGATAAAGTATCAGCAAGATAAAGAAGTTTGCTTTTTATTTATTTTATTTATTTATTTTACATTTGTTGACCGGGATTGTCTGACTGGATATATGTCCATTTTCAGCGGAGGCCTGGGGAGAAAAGCTCCAAGACATTATTAAAAAATTACAAAGTGATTACATGCTAAGCAATATACAATCATTGATAGTTATACAAAACAGATACAAAAAACTGTTTAGGGTGTTTTTTTTTCTTATATATATATATATATATATATATATATATATATACACACACACACATCTGTCAGCCTACTGGTACCATAGGAAGTGTATTTCTTCAGTAGATTAGTAGAGAGAAAAAAAACAAAGCAACAGTGAGAGGTATAACAGCCAAGAAGAGGTGGTCATGGATGAGGTGAATACGGTCAGTCAGGATTAGTGCAAGGGCATAACCATTGTGAGTTTAGGAGGATTCTTAGTTGCTTTTTAAATAGTGGAGTGGATGAAAGGGATGTTAGTTCAGTTGGAAGCTTGTTCCAAATGTTACCAACAGAGTTAGTGAACAGGCAGTCCCCAGACTTGTTGTTGGCTTTTAAGGTAGATACTAGTATTCTATTGGCAGATCGTAGGGTTGTTAGGTTTTTGTATGGGCTAATAAGCTTACAGAGTATGGGAGTATGTGTGGGATGATGCAGAGTTTTATGAATAATTGTAAGTTGCTGTATAAGAAGCTGACTTTGCAATTCCAGCCAACCTAGTAGTTTGAGATTCTGGTAGACAGACAGGTAGGCAGACTTTTTGTGTAGACAAGATTGAAACTGTACTTCTGTAGTCTCAACGTCATATGTTGCAATCTGGCTGGAGTTGTATGCATAGGCTTTCTCAAAATAGTGACTAGAGGTTGGTAATCTGTTTTGATCTGGATAGGTCTACCATGAATATAATCACGGCACTTCGACCATGGAAATACAATTGCCAAGAGTTCTTTCTCTATCTGAGCATATTGCATTTCAGTTTGGGTTAAAGTTTTGGATGCATAGGCAACAGATTGACCCTCTTGAAGAATGACTGCACCAAGACCAAATTTTGAAGCATCACAGGAAAGAGTAAGTGGTTTGTGAACATCATAGTATCTGAGATGGAAAGGCATTTCTCTGTTTCAGGACATCAAATGCTCTCTGGTGCTGTTCCAACCATAACCAGGATATATTTTTTACATGTCAGCTCTCTAAGCAGTGCTGCTAGTTGGCTCAAGTCTGCAATGAACTTGCCTAGATAGTTAACCATGCCAAGAAAACACTGAAAGGCTTGAACAATGTCTGAAGCTGGCATCTCAAGAATAGCTGTTTGCGTGGAAGGTTCTGGTCGTAAACCTGAAGTAGTAAATAAATGACCAACATAAGTAACTTTTTGTAACCTGGACTTGCACTTCTGAGGATTCAGCTTAAGATTCACTTGACATGCTCTTTTCAGAACTTTCTTGAGGTTTCCATCATGCTCAGCTTCACCATTACCTCCTACTAAAGATCATTCAATATAATAGCACAAGGATACTGAGAAAAAATTTTCTCCATTGCATGCTGAAAGACTTCACTGGCAGAATTTATCCCAAAAGACACTCTTAAAAATCTGTACCTGCCAAAAGGAGTACAGAACTTAGTTAGCAATGAGGATTTCTTGTCAAGCAAAATATGCCAAAATGAACTTTTTGCATCTAGGACAGAAAAAACAGTGGCATTTGGCATCAGTGCTGCAACTTCTTCTACTGTATGCATTTGGATAATGAGGGCTTTTCAATGCTTTGTTCAAATCTCATGGATCAATACATATTCTGATATCATCTGAGCTTTTCTTTTGAGCAACCACCATGGAAGATACCCATTCAGTAGGTTCATCATCTGGACAAATTACACCTTGTTAAACCATTTTGTCTAGCTCGGCTTTGACTCTGTTCTGCATAGCTACTGGAGCTTTCCAGGCTGGCCTGACAACTGGGCTGACATCTAGGTCTACCTTCATGGAGTACACAACTGGAAGCTTGCCTAGTTTGTCTTCGAAAAGATCAGGACAGGTAGAGAAAATATACTGGGTGAAATTAGAACAGTGGTCTTTTTCAGCTAACATGGTAAACTTTGTTATTAAATGAAAGAATTCCAATTTCAACCTGTCTCTGAGCCCTATTAATGATTGGTCGTGCCTTTTGACCACATAAAATAACAAGTCTTGGCTTCTCCCAGCAAAGCAACATGAAAGTACTGCTGAGCCTTTAGTTTGAATCTCTTCACCAGCATAAGCAACAACCTTTGCACACTTTGCCAAATCAAGCTTCTCACCAACACATACTTTAGCAAATGTTTCTGTAGACATAACATTGCACTTTGAACCTGTGTCAACTTTGAGCTCTATGGGTTTTCCATTTATCCAAACAGTACAAAATACTTCATTCTTTGCCCATAAATCTCCTGCATTGACTGTTTCATGAAGCACCAACACACCAGCAACAAAAAAATTAGGGTCACGGCTTTCTAATTGATCAACTTGTTTCTTTAAATGTTCCCCTTTTATAAAATAATGTGTCTCTTTTAATTTAAAAAACCTTTTCAAATAATTCCACTTATTACATTTGTGACATTGCTGACCAAAAGCTAAACATTTTTCCCTTTTAGGCTCATGACTTCCACCACAATTACGTCAGCAGCAATGAAACTGGGAGGGGGCCCATTCTTTGGGTTTGCTGACTCACTCTTATGCTTCACTGAAACTGCAAACTCTGGAATTTGCAAGAAAGATACGGGGTTTACCTGTGGGTGTTGCAGGGTTTACAGTTGCTGCCATGTGCTTGGGCCTGTTTCTTTTAACCACGTGCTGCAGACTGTCAACATTAGGTTTAGAAGTTACTGAAAGCATGTATCTCTCATTTGTAAGCATATCTGTGTACTTTTCTGTGAGCTCATATATATGACAAATCTGAATGGCCTTATTCAAAGTTAAATCACTGTCATGAAGCAAAATCTTTCTCACAGCATCATCCCTCTGCACACGGGGGGACCATCAACAAACCCAGGAAACAACCGACCCATAAGTCTGACTAGCCTCATATGCAAGGCTATAGAAAGGGTAATCTTGGACCTGATTAACAATGACATAGGAAATTCCCAGACTCTAGACTCAACTCCAGTTCGGCTTTGGCTGACCAAGTTTGCTGAAGACTGCAAGTTGGGGGCAATCACTGACTCCCCAAACAATATTGATATTCTACAGAAAGGGCTGATGCAGACTAATGATTGGTGTCAGAGACATGGCCTCAGACTGAATGTGAAGAAATACCCTTTGGAAAAAAAAGTACCCCTGCAAATTACAACACTGATAGCACCCCCAAGGGTTTGCCCAGTGGTGACAGACCTAGGTACTCATAGATATAGTAATCTGAACATTGACCTCCATGTGTCTACAATAGTGAGAAAATCCTTCTTTGTAGTCAGCGTATAAGTAAGTGCATGGCATCCAGATCTCGGCCCTCATCAGGCCAATAATTGAGTACAATGCACCCTTTGTCATGACCTTGCCAGGCCAATGAAACAGTTGGAGTGTCCTCAGAGGTCTCTCACCAGAAAAAAATCATGGTTTAACCAACATGTCATATGCAGACCAATTAAAAGCCCTATCACTGTATTCAGTTTCCTGCCAATTACAGAGGGGTGATCTATGCCTGACCTACATGGAAGTCTCTCACCCAGACCTGATGGAAATGTTGCATATTCGCAAAACTAACTGCATGAGTGACACCCACTTTAAGGATCTAAATTTGATGTCTGAGACAAATAGATCACCCGGAAGAGACAGATATGTGTCCCAAAGATGTCCCCTCCTCTGGAATAGGCTTTTTATTCACATGAAGCAGTGCTCTTCCCTGACCACCTTCAAGTGCAATCTGGACCAGTGGATGGGAAATCACAAATTCACTCCTGGGGTGGTGCCCATGTTGGACAGAGGCAGTCTGTGAAAATTGCCGAAACCACGCTTGCTGATCCTTGTTATTGTTCATCTAGGGATAGAAAACAGGTAAAATCTAGGGAAAACTGGCTAGGCTTGTAAGCACTTTGAGCCATTAGCCTAAGAATCTCCAATGAATCTTTACATAGTTATTGAGCATGGGATGGGTAAGTCCAATCTCTACTCAAATGAGCACAAAAAGCATATGCACTGTAGAGGTAATTACCTGCGCTAACCAAAGTTCTTTATAATGCAATTAAAGTCATGGGCAGGAGGCACAGAATTGTCATTGACCCAGACATTAAAGTGCACAAGCACATGCTAATGCTCAAAAACTAAGTTGATGATGAAATCAGTGAACGCCTGTAGGAATGCCTTTGCACTACCTGTGGGATGACAGATGAGGAGAAATCTACAAATTGTTCATGCAATTTGGACATGTTCAAAGGAGACTCTCTCTCTTGTGTCCACTTTGGTTAGCCTAACCCTATTGTCAGTACATACCAGAACCCAAACCCTGACCCTACCCCATCCCCAGGACAGTGGGTGACCAAGATTCCAGATGGAATAGCAGCAGCCACATGTGGACTAAAATTCTTATCTAGTCAAGTTTAATTTATGATAGCTAGGTCAAAATTATGCAATAGGTCAGCAGTAATACTTTGTTTATTGCATATTGAACAAGCATTACAATACAGAGTCCTAAGATGGGATTAAGGATAGTGGGACCCTACCTCCTGCAAATATGATTTAAAGTGACCTTGGGTACTGACAGAAGTTAAGCACCCCTACACTTGCCCTCAGGAAAATGAGATTGATACCATTAGACCAAAGCCGACATTATATACAATTATGTTATCCATGATGATGAATCTCTCTGAAGTTAAACAACTATAAAAAAGAAAGTATACTTTACCATATTATCTGGGATAATGAACCTATCTAAGTTGAAACAGCTAAAAAAGAAATGAAATTCAGGTAGTTCTATCTGGAAGAAACAAATGCATTTGCAGAACAGAAGTGGAAAAGTTATTGTCAACTACCATCCTCCAAAATGAACAAAATAATGACATCTACAGTTTGGAGGTGCAGTTTCATTAATTCTGACTATGCATATTGCCATTGTGGGTGTTTTCCTACACACAGCGCCCGGCAGAACAGCAATCATCTAAGAATTGCCTTACATATGCAATACCATAGACTGCAGATCTCATTTAGTGCATGCAAATGCCATTGGAAATACCAGGTGACATTAAACAACCTGTTAGCTGTATCATCCAAAATCTTACAATGATGAAAGTCAAAGAGAAATTATGGAAATACTTTGAAACTTCTGTACAAACAGCAAGACCAATCACATTTTAACACTTTTTTTGTAACATATTGCATTTAATAGTTTTTCACTAAAAGTAGCAATTACAGCAGATTCATTTTTTCCTGTTTCAGTTTTACTTCAAAACTTTAGCAGGATCTGCACTTACTTTGTCCACATTATACTTTTAAGAAATGAGGTTTGGAACAGACCATTTTGTCCAGGGACACCTTTGGGGGGGGGGGTTAGATAGAGTAGCAAGAATTGGGTGGATAAGGTGATGATAGGGTTAAATAGGAATGGATGAGGTTTTGGAGAAAGTGAGGTAGGGGTAGGGAGGGGCTTAAAGGAGGTTAGGCAAGTATAACTGGAGTAGGAGTCACATTTTAGCGTGAACTTGCTACTGGCAAGTTTATGTCCTTGATGATCGTAGGTACTTTGAAGGACAGGTAAGCGTTGGGCAAATAACAAGGAGCAGGGATGAGAGGGATAATGCTTGTGGCTATGGATGACTTGGGTGGTTTTAGTGCTGGTTACTCTAAGGGTTTCAGGTAGGCAGCTTGTCGAAATGTGCATTGGTGATGATTCCTGGTTTTCTTTTGTCAGCTGAGCATAAGTGATGTGTGTGTGTGACTTTTTTTTTTCTCTCTCCCTGCCTGTCATATATTCTACGGGTAGCATTAATGGTACTTGCCTTGGTGGGTTCGTTAGTGGACTTTTCTCTCCGGTTTCATTGGTGGGGTAGTTATGCCAGCATTTTGGCTGTTGAGTGGTGGAGTGTCATATTCCTTGCCTCACTCTTTTGTTATTACAGTCCTAGGTATGCGTTGGCCTCTGGGCCAGAGCATTGGCTTCCTCCTTACATACCTTGACTTTGCATATATCTTTTGGATCCTCCTTGTGGGCCATGAAGCTCGCGGCGTAGGTGTGGGCAGCTTTGATTGATGGGGGGGGGTAAAGTTTGGTGGGAGCATTTGTGGGCTTTTTGCTGTGTGGATTGCTGCAGGTACTCTAGATTTAGCTGCATGGGGTTGTCCTACACTTTCTGGGTTGGTCGGTGCTTTTTGAATCTAGGGATTCTCCCAGTTCTTTGCTTAAGTGGAGCTGCGGTGTTCATTGTGATTGTCGCATTTTGCAGTGAGCTTGGCTTTGTCTGAGAGCTTTTCTCGTTTGGTGTTGGAGCTGTGAAATTACTCCTTTTTTTTTTTCTTTGAGCTGAGGATGAAAGGTGACAGGTCCATTGGGCATGTCATCATTTTCTTTTGAAGCTTTTCACTGCAGATCTTCATAGTGCATTGCCGGGAGTGTTTTTTGTGGTGAGTTTCTTGTGGTTTGTGGTTCCCTTTGGTGGGTTCATTTGAGTTGGCAGTTTCTTTGGTTTTGCTCACTTACTGCTGTGGGCATTTTGTTGAAAAGACCTTGGTTGTTGAAATGCAAGTCCAGGGTCTTCGCTGGCTATATCTTAGCTACAAATGTGCGTGTGTGCAATTGAGATAAAAGTGTTGGCCCGAGACATAGCATTCACACTACCATTAAGACTACAAATTAAAAAAAAAATTATTTTGGTCTGCCCTTCAAATTTGTAGTTTACTGGTGAAGCTCTAAGGACTGGAAGTCTCTAGATAATGACATACACTTAAGTTTCAGTCATCCTATTCTTCAGAAAAGATATGCTGACACAAATCCTTTTATTCCAGCAACTTGCTGTGTTTCTTAGTGTGATAGTTAAATCCCGCCTATTTAGGCCTTGGTCCCCCCATGGTTTTAGATTTTGTTTAGATCTCATTTTCTTGCAAATCACATAGGAACTAATCCGGACACATTAAAATGGTAATGCTTGCTTGTCATTCACCATGTCTGGCCATTGCTCATCTCTTAGATGTGGCTGTTAACTTTCACAGAGGGAAGGACTTTGATTTATTTGGAACCTTCATTGCATTTTGTAACAAACTTGTTTCAAGGTGTGGTACTTGATAATTAGGTACTGTAATCTAGGAACAGAGTGCTGATGTATTTGGCGTTACAGAGGACTGTGGTATATAACATGGAGGGGGGGGGCTAGAAGTGGATTTTGCTTAGTGGTCACATGTTCAGTGGTTGGTTAGTTTTACCACCCACTAACATTTGTGTTCAGGTTCTTGGGTCTGGTTATAGAAGATGCTACCTCAGGGTTTACAGACATTTAAGGGAGAATGTGGGCATAACATATGGTGTGGTTTTATGCACCTGGGTGGTGCCATGAGGCTAGGAGCTGTGAATAAGTTCAAGCTGCCTGGTGGTTGTATTACTATACAGTAAGAGTCTTGTCAACTGCCATATATTTGGTGTATGATACGTTTAGGACTGGGGCTTGTCCAAGAATGACCTATGGAGTCTGTCTGTAGTTTTTGTAATGGACTGGTGGACCTTTGTTGTGGGAAGCAGACGTTTGGTTAATGGAGTTTCTGGATGACAGTGAGGTTGGTTTGGGTGCAGAGCATGGTAGTTCAGCCACTGATTCCTTTTGACGGGGTTCACAGGTGGGGAGTCATGCCTCATAACTGTACAGATTTTCACTGAATGTCCAGATTTTGCCTCATGTTTCGGTCCATTTCACTTTAAGCTTGGTTTTCTGGCAATTATTGAAGAATTATGTCAGAAAATAGTGTCAGACAGTTGAGTTGCAGATTTCATACCCTTTAGTAAATTCATGCTAATGATAAACTGTTATTCATCTACTTCCAAGTTGTAAGGGCAATGTTTAGAGATTGTCCCTATTTCTGGGCTTTTGTCTCCCATTATTTATAGTTTGTCCAGACTTTTGTTCGAAGAGGTTGAGAGGTATTGTGGGAGTGTTTTGTGGATATAAGCGTATCAGCTTTGTAAATGGTGGTAATTGCAGATGCGTGTAGAGCAATTAATGGTTGTCGAGAACTTTATCTTCAGACGATAGCTCAAAATTTTAGTGTACAGGCTGGGGCAGGCATTTAAGTCCAGAGATTTTACCTCATAATTTAGGCCATCCTTTAAACAGAGGAGGTTTCCAGAATTTTGAGCACCTGGTACTTGGGGGGGGGGTGGGGGTTGTAGAGATAATGTGTGGTGGGGTCTGTGGGTGTTTGCATTATGGGGTTACGGCCATTGTAGATTCCGAAATCTGCTGTATTGGCAGAAGTATGGACTGATTAAAATTTTCTTTACTTGGTTGTCACAAAAAAAAAAAAAGTTAAAAGGGGGGTTTAGTAATAAGGTGTTTGCATTTTTGTAAAGTAGGTTATGTGTGTGCTGCAAATTGCAGTGTTTTCTCTTTCCTTCTTCTGTAGGACAGGAGGTGCTGAGTGGAACTCGGGTGATGGCCAGAGGGAAGGAGGCCCAAGAGGTAACCCATTGGGATGGATTTCTGGCTTCCCATCCAGCTGTTGAATTGTTTTAAGGTTTTCACAACCTAGCCAGGTTCAGTTAACTAAGTTCTCACTATCCAGCATGCAGTGCAGGTTGCTCTTGGTTAAGGGAGATACAGGTGGCTGTTGTCCTTGTGTAAAGAGCACATAGGCGGAGCCATAGGGGGAATTTGCACCTCTGTTTTGTAACTGGCTGTAGAGTACAACGTTGGTTGGTTTTAAGTTTCGTTGCCTAGTTATTAATGTTGTTGTTAGATGGGTGATTATTTTATTTATAGAATAGGAATGTTGATGCAATGTTTTGTTTTATTTCACATGGGTATCATTTGTATCATTGCTATATGAGGTGGGAGGAAATCTTATGGGGATCTTTGTTAAGACATCTTAAGTTTCATGGGTTTGCATCTGGTAGTGGCTGCATTTTATGCAGTTGATGCTGGGTGCATAATGTCATTAAGAAATTGGATTAGGTGTGTTTAGAATATTTTTTTTTATGTTTTATTTTTTTACAAATCACTCTGAGGTTGCAGATGGGAACATGCAGTGTGGGGATTACTTTGTGAATTGAAGAAATGTGGACTTGAGAGATGAGAGAGGAAGTGGAGGATGGTTATTTGATAGTGCGGTATAAAAGGAGGTTGCAGTTTGCCAGCAGTGCAGCTAAATATGGAGTAGCTTGTTTGTTGTGTTGTTCTTCCCTGCAGTCTCAAGGTAATGTCTTGGTTTTGTTTGATCCTCAGTGGGGAGCATCAGGATTGAATTTCATATTGTTGTATGGGTAGAGGGGGTATTCATTGCCATCAGTTGGGTAGTGGGTGTCTTCATTGGAATGGGTCGGGTAGTGTTGCAGACAGCAGGTGTAAGGGATATGCGGCTTGTATGGCATAAGTTAGGTTTGTTAGGTGAGGGGTTTGGGTAGGATGATTTAGATTTGAGTTACTGCAGTTTCAAGAGAGACTGGGCTGGGTTGATTCACTACATGCTGGATGGCAATGGCATGACACTGACCTTGTTTGACTTGGTGGCATGGGCCATTCTCAGTTTTGGTGGTGTATTGTGTTTGATTAGTTTTGCCTGACTTGGTTTAATGTTTGTGGTGAATTTGGGGCCCTACTGCTACAGGCCATGATGTAGATTTAAGTGTGTTATTGTTTATAATGTGTAGTTGGCATGATGGCAACATTTTATTATGTGGAATTTTAAAAGAGATTTCATAGGGTTATTGCATTCATTGGACAGTAAAATGGGGATGCAATCTGAAGTGAGGGTAAGCAGCGGCCTTGTCATGGTTTCAAGGGGCAGTGGGCTGTTTGGTTGTTTGGTTGGATGGTAATTACAGAGAGCTATTATGAAATGTTTGTTTATGGTAGTTGGGTAATTGAGGATGGGTATGCTAGGTTATGAGTTTATGGTTGTTTTAGCCTGGGAGAGGGGGCAGTGATTTGGTTTTAGCTGTACAGGTAACTGAATAATTTTCTGTTATGTCATGATTGGGAAGTGATGGCTGAGTTACAGTGGTATACTGAATGATGTTTGGCTGTTAATGGGGGTTAGGCTGTGGGAAGACTTTAGAGATTGCATTTGGTTATTTTTTTTCATTCAGGTAGTAAAATGGGGCTGCAATGTGGCATGACTTGCCTCTACATGGTTGCAGTGGGTTTAGTATTCCTGGTCCAGTGGCTGTTAATGTCCTGGTAATCGGTAAGTAAGACTCCTTAATTCAGAGTGCACTGCATGTTGCTCTTATTTAAGAGGGACATGGGTGATTGTTGCCATGTTCAAAAGGGATATAAGTAGAGCTGTGGAGGGGGAAGTTACACCTCAGGTTTTGTAATAGGCTATAATAGCACGACTATGGATGTTTTTTTCTTTGCCTCAATTATGATTAACAATGTTGTTGGGAACTACTTGGTTAGGAAAAGAGTGATATTCATTTATATTATAGGACTTTTAATGCAATCATTTGTTTTATTTCGCATGGGTATCAGTTGTATCACAAGTCTGTGAGGTGTGTAGGAAATTAGTTTTGTTAACACATATTAAGTTTCATTGGTGTTTTGTATGTGGTAGTAACTGCATTTTAAGCAGTTGATGTAGGAGATACACCAGTAGTGGTGCATACTGTCATTAAGAAGTTGTGATTATGTGTGAATGAAGTATTTACAGTTTTTTCTTTTACAGATCCCTCGGAGGTTGAAAATGGAAATGGGCTGACCGGGCATTACTTGGTAGGTGAAGGAAGGTGGCTTCGACAGGTGTGAGTGGGGGTCAAGGATGATGATGGTTGATGGAGTGGTGTGAAAAGAGGTCAAGGTCTTCCAGCAAGGCAGCCACATATGAAAGTGTTTGTTATATTTTCTTCCCAATAATTACAACGTAATGGTTTGTTTTGCTTGTTTTGGGTGGGGAGCATCAACAGTGAATTTACATTGTATTATTGGTAGCTGGGTTTTTTTCTTGGATTGGCTCAGGTAGGGTTGCAGCCTTCAGGGGTAGAGGATTAGTGGGTTGCATTGAGTAAGTGGGTTGAGTGGTGAGCTAGATTGGGTGTCCTTGCATGGAAGTGTGGTTTGATTTACTGTACTTGAAGGACAGAAAAAATATGGTTTAATTTCTACATGCTGGATGGAGTTGGTATGTCACTAATCTTGTTTCGACCAGGTGGCATAGGGCATTTTCAAGTTTGGTATATTGTTGGCATTCAAGGGTACTGATAGAGCTAAGAGGGGTCAGATTGCCTTACAGGTGTAGGTGCCTTACAGTTTATAATGGGTAGTTGGTGTTGGCAAGGTGGTTGCTAAATGGCATTTTAAAGTTTTCAGGTTGTTTCTAATTGCCATTGAGCAAGTAAAAGGGGTTGCTACGGGAAGGGTGGTATGCAATTCCTTTTATTTAGTTCAGTGGTTGGGGGTTTGAGTATTCCTGGTCCAGTGGCAGGGGCTGGTAATGTCCTGGTAATTATTGTACACCGAATGATGTTTGGCCTTATCCCCTTATGGTGGTTAGATGAGGGAAGTTTGGTGAAGAGAGAGGGGGAACAGACTAGTCAGGCTGGTGGGTGGAGAAGAGGGGCAGGTTTGCCCTCTTCTGTTCCCCCTCTGGTGTTGGATGGTCAATTCAATAAGTGGGGAAAGGAAAGTGAGCAGTTACTCTGCTTGATAAGTACATAAGCAAGCGGAGGAAGCTACTTATTTGGTTGGTATAATGCTATAAATGGTAACGGAAGTCAGCAGGTATGCGGCTTCATAAGTACATAAGCAAGCGGAGGAAGCTGCTTATTTGGTTGATGGTATAATGCTATAAATGGTAAAGGAAGTGAGTGGGTAAGCTGCTTCATAAGTAAGTGAGTGGAGGTATGGATGCTGCTTACTGATCAGGATGAGCAGGTTTACATGGATGTTATTTCACCTGTATCATGTTTGGTTGAAATGAATGGATATTGGTTAACATTTATGTTTATGGAAATTTAATAAAGGTCATCAAATGTCATTCGGTGTGATGTGTTTCTTGAAGGGGACCGGGACAATAATATTTATATTTTATGACTGCAATAAATGGAACAGTTAGTCTACTATCCTGGCAACTTGAAACATCTGAGCCATTGGCACTAAAAGGTAAGGGAATCGATAAAAGGCAGTAACAAATAAAAAATTTAAAACAAATCATCTAAAGTTTATCAAATAAATATAACACCACATTGGGAGATTCTGCACAGGAAAATGCAGACTTAAAGTTAATTTTCCTTTTCATCTAACATATTTTAAAAAATGAGTATAGGTTCTATTTGGGACTGCTTGGATTAACTTTCTATGTATAGTTACTGTTAAAAGGATAAATGATTATGTCTCAGTTTTAGAAGACAAAAATCATTTCATCTGTTTAAGTTTCTTTCTGTGGCATTAGTATTCTCAGGATGTGAACTTGCCTTCTTTGTAGTTGAAAAGTGTTTCTAAGTAGAGTACAGTTTACTTCTAGGGTAGTAAAATAATAAATACTAGTAAACATGGATCTTAATATGTTCTTTGGGGTATGATAAATTATCTAACTCCATCAGAATTGATTAAGTTCTGCATACATGTATAGATACCACTTAAGGAGTCCTTGGTTATTAATATGTCTTTCATTACTGACAAAATAATGTAGTATTCTTGTAGACATCAGTTTACTTTGCTTCCTAGTGAGCATGCTGACCCATTTCACAGTGCTCCAATTAAAAATATTATTTTAGACAGATTGTTTACAAACTCAGCTATGTTTCATCACTCATAAGATATATTGTATACCTAGTGCAAACTATTAAATGTTAGTATTTATGTATGTATAAATGCACATATCAATCTATCTAGATAACACATGCACATATAAGCATAATCATTTGCACACTTGCACACATTTATCTATTTATTTGACACTTGTTTACTGGGGTGGTCTGACTGGGTCTGCAGAACCCATTTTCAGCAGAGGCTCCGGGAGAAAAGCTCCACATACAGTACAATACAAATACAGAATAATCCAATACAATAAAAATTACATTAGAAATACTATACAAAAAATAAGTTGAAAGAACAAACTGCTACAAGATGTTGCAATATATTACCACACATCTAGACAATTCTATACAGTTAAAACATTACAGGCAATAATAGTCACTCTCACCATACGTGATGTAGACAGTGTCCAA
This sequence comes from Protopterus annectens, assembly GCF_019279795.1. Lineage (NCBI taxonomy): Eukaryota > Metazoa > Chordata > Ceratodontiformes > Protopteridae > Protopterus > Protopterus annectens. The sequence goes on along the minus strand of NC_056749.1, from coordinate 318,131,134 downwards.
AAAGTAGTACGTAGGTTGCGCAATGTGCGACATTGTAATAGTACATCCAAAATAGAATGTTAGTTTCAGTTAGGAAAATAGCAGCCAGAAAGTTAGTGATGCAGATAGATAGTGAGAGAGAGAGTTAAGAAGAATAGAAGCAATACAGCCTGAGCAGAAGCTTAAGGATATGGTATAGAAGCAGAGAAGGAGTTAGAAGAGCTTTAGGATCTTGCAGTCTGCGAGGGATTGAAATGTGACAGAAAGAGGAAGACATATGCATTAGTTAGGCTTTATGCAGGAGCAGAGCCATGTATTTTTTAGATGATTTTTTTAAAGAGGCTTTGAAATGGGTTAGGCCAGGCATAAACCTGGTAGGTAGAGGTAGTGAATTCCAAAGTATAAAGACAAAGTATGAATACAGAGAGTGACCAGGTTTTCTTGTGAGTGTTGAGATAGCTAAGAGATTTTTGCTAGTGCAGGGCAGGTAGTAGGCTTGAAGATAAGGTTGTGCAAGATGGATAGCCGAATAAAGGAAAGTTGGTTGGGGAGTTCAAGTCAGTTTAATTCTAGGAGTGGTTTACAGTGGTGTGTGTGATATTTAGAGTTTGTGGCAAACTTTGCAACTTTGTTGTAGCACCGTTCCAACTTGCTTAGGGTAGAATTTTGTAAGCTAGTTAAGACAGGGGCACCATAAAGAAGGGAGGGAAGTAACAATGTTTTTGCAAGGGTAGGTTTGGTTGCTGCAGTAAAGAAATGTTTGTTTCTATATAAGAGTCCCAGTTTTTGATGAGTTTTCTTTATATTTTGATGTATATGGGGGGGGGGGGTCAAATGAAAATTTATTGTCAATGATAACACCTAGAAGTTTGGTTTCCTGCTCTGTTTCAGAGTTGTCAGATGCAAGGATGTTGAAGTGATCAGTGACAGGGAAGGTGTTTTTTGGGGTGAAAGAGTAATAATTTTGTCTTCTTTGTTTTAAGAAAGAGCTGGGCATTTCTTATCCAGGATTCAACTGCAGTAAAGGACTGCTGAGTTTTTAAAAGTAGTTCTGGTAGTGATTGAGCAGTGCAGATTATGGTGGAATCATCAGCATACTGAATGAGGGTTCCAGGGGGAAAGGCAGTGTGAGGGTTGTTTGTGAAAATGTTGAAGAGTAGGGGTCCTAGGATGGAGCCTTGGGGGACTTCAGTAGGGTTGTGGAGGAAGGGTGAGAGTTTATTGGACCATTTCACTGCTTGTTTATGATCCTTGAGGTAGCTCTGAAACCATTTTACTGTGTTATGTGAGAAGCCTAGGTTAGACAGTGTGTTCAGAAGTAAGGAGTGAGACTCTTTGTCAAAGGCCTTGGAGAGATCAAGGAATATTGAGACTGTATAGCATCCTGCATCTATGGCCTTATTCATGGTGTCTGTACAAGATAATAGTGCTGTAGCTGTGCTGTGGCTAGGTTGGAAGCCATGTTGGGTTTTGGTTAAAAGGTTGTTTTGCAATAGATATTGCATTACCTGCTGATGGATACCTCTCTCGAGAATTTTGGATATGGGTGAAAAGATGGATATAGGACAGAAATTTGATGGATCAAAAGAGTTGCCTCCTTTGTGGATGGGGGTAATGTGAGATTGTTTCAATATGGTAGGTACTTCTGATTCGGGTAAAGACCTATTTGTAAGGATACTGACTGGGTAGGCAACTGGGTTAGCAGCCAGTGTGAGGTAGTATGGTGGGAGATTATCAGCTGAGGTAGAGCAGAGTTTTAGTTTTTGTAGCAGTTTTTTAATCATGTCAGTGGGTATGGGCTGAAATGAGAATGTGGTTTGTATGACATTTAGGTGGGGGTTAGTTATGACAGGGTTAGAAGTAGTTGATGGCCTGGGGTTGGTGTCTGAATAGGTTGAAGGTGGCGGGAAGGGGTCCAGCATTAGGGGTGTTAGTTAATAGGTCTCAAATTGATTTTATGAAGTACTTGTTAAAGTTTTCGGCTATTTGTGATGGAGGGTTATCTAGTGATAGGATGTGCTCTCCATTTCTTCTAGGGTTAAGTAGAGATAATATGGAGTTCCAAAATTTACTGGGGTTGATTTTATGCTGGAGTTGAAGCTGGGAATAATAGGACTTTTTATCTCTGTTGATTAGTTTTGTCACTTTGTTACGTAGTGTTTTGAAATTAACATGATTTTGTTCATTTTTGTTTTGTTTCCAGGTTGACCAGGTTAGGTCCCTTTGCTTCATCAGGTGTTTACATTCCTTAGAGAACCATGGTGCTTCATCAGGTGTTTACATTCCTTAGAGAACCATGGTGCTGGGTTCTTTTTGATTCTTTTCATACAAATGGGAGCTAGTGATTTAAGTATGTGAAGGAAGGTGTTATTAAAGTACAGTACAGCATCATTAAGGGGTAGTTGTTTAAGGGGTGTCCAGTCTATTTACTGTAGGAGATTGTTGACTATATGCTGACAAAAATTAGTTGAGTTTCTAACTGATTTTATAGTGTGTACTCTTAGTTATTGGGAGTTTGTTCTAAGGGAATAAGCTGGTAGATGATTGCTCAGGGAGTTAGACAGTGTACCAGGAGAGGGGTAATTGACAGGGTGGGATACTAGAATCTAGTCTAAGGTAGATTGGCAGGTAAGATCTTTTTTGTATCTTGTTGGAGCATTGATAGGTTGAGAAAAAGCATACAGATTTATACTATTTGTGGGGGAGTCGGAAGCGATGGTTTGCCAATCTATATTTACCTCTCCTAAGATTGTTTCAAGGTTTATTGTTTGGGATGTTTAGGATAAAATATTTTCCAATACTGGTATATTGTTACCTGGTGGGATATATATTACTATTACGCAAATTCTTTTTGATATATTGAGGTTCAAAAAGGAGATTAGTACTTCAGAATTGGAAAAGATGGGTATATTACTGGTGCAGGGTGTGATGTTGAGTGCAGAGGGATATAGAAGTGCTACCCCCCCCTTTTTTTAGCTCTATCTTTTTTGGTTATTGCAAAGTTTGGTGGTATTATTTCTGAGTCTTTTACACTGGGGTGTTGCTATGTTTCTGTAAGGGCTAGTATGTCAGGTTTATTTTGATCAATCCAGGCATGCAATGGGGATATTTTATTACATATACTTCTATGGTTCAGTGTAAGTATGTTTACACCTTTGGGGTTACTCTTTTGGTTAGGATTAGAGGGTGGGCCAGGGTTAGGATGCATGTCTCCACATCTGAGTAGGTAGGTAATGTGGAAGGAGTACCACGGAAGTGTTTTTATTCCTTGATGATGATACTGGTTTCAAGTGTGGCTTCGTAGGAGGTAATGAGGCCAGTTTGTGGCTTGAATAATATGGGAGGGTACAGTGGAATTGCTGAGAGGAGATATGTGAGAAGCTGTGTTGTTTATTGGGGTGATGGTAGGAGGAGGTTGTTGATCTGTATTGATGTGTGGGGGTAAGCGAGGATATAGCTGTAATGAGGTTGAGAATTAAAAGTAAAGAATTTAGGCAGGTTAGGAGGAGCATGTCAACTGTGATAGTGTGTTTAACAATAGTAAAAGTGGTATTTATGTGTTAGAATGTAATACCAGGTATAAACAAATATGTTGTTATCTTGTGATATGTGTGCAGCTGAAGGTAAGGTTGGAGATGTTTTGACTTCAGGGTGGGCTTTGACAATGTGGTTAGGTGTTTTGCCCTGTGGTTTGTGAGAAGGAGGGATGGGGGAGATGTGACTGGTTAGTAGTACAATTATAGTGCAATGTTAGTTTATGTGTATAATGGAAGAGAATACATGCCACATACATTAAATATATGGATATTTGTGTATATGCATGCATTGTACAGAATTTATGTTACAGGAATGAGGGACAGGACATTGAAACTCAAACCAGTGAAAGCAGTATATAGAGTGAATCAAAACAAAAGCAAAATGACATTGTGATAAAAAGTAAATAAATAAAACTTGGAGCCACCCACACAGTTCCATACTCCCCATACCCTCTTATTTAAATATAATACTCTGGGGTCACACAACTGTGGGGAAAAGTCAAAGACCTCCTACAATGAAATTTCATCTCATCACTTTTACAGCAATGTGGCTCATGAGAAAGCCATTATAATTTACTCAAGTAATAAAACATTTACCAATTACATCACTAACAGCAAAGAGTATGTAAGATACCCTGAAAACTTTATAAAAGGTGCATACTGTAACATTTCTCAACCAAAGCAGTGACACGGCTCATATCACTGAAATTCCCATTAGATATATCCCTGTACCTTTCAAGTACCCAGAGAAGGAATTCTGGACAAAGTCAAACATAACAGCAAGACAAAGACCCAGAAATAGAGGCAATTTTAAAATATTGCTCTTAAAAGCTTAGGAAGTTACTAGAATAACATATTTTGTATCAGCTTACATTTTTAAATGATACAAAAGCTGAAATTAAAATGTCTGTTCTTATTTAGTGACTGCAGTCCTCACTGATTTGCCAGAGAACTATACCTGTTAAGAGGGCCAGACCAAAAACATGAGGGAAAAATCTAGACATTCTGTAAAAATCTGGACAGTTGAGAAGTATACATATCCATCTAACATTGCTTAGATATAGTTTATCCAGAAAATAACATATGAGACTCTATAATAAACTATGTCTAAATATAAACACCTACCAGCAACCATCCAAAAAAAGTAATTTAGCCAAAAATCTGACATAACAAATTTCACTAAGCAGTACACTAGCAAATAAAAAAATGACATATTTACAGTAAAACATAGTGGAAAATCTTATCACAAGCCACTCAAAAAATCAAATTAACTGAAAATTATGAATCTGCCCTAACACAAGCAAATATACATTCCATTTTAGAAAACAATGCATAACATTACAGTAATAATAGCAGATATAGACATGCTTACCAGATCCAAACTGAGATCTGTAGAAGTTATGACTTTCAAGTCTGAAAACAATTCCAAAAGACACAATAAATAACTGGCCATTTCACTTAAAAACACATATTAAAAACTGAGATACCATAGTAATGTGCAAATAAAGTCCATTCACAGTGGTAAGCAAATGCCCAGCAAATCCACCTCAAAAACAAAACCTAAGATATCCTGGAAAGCAAAAGAAGAGTTAAATATGCAGCAAATACATCAAATACATTTTATTAAGTATTTCTGTCCTCAGTTTCCCTACACCATAATACCCAGTGGTAGAGCCAAGCATGCATGCACACACACACACACACACACACACACACACACACACACACACACACACACACACACACACACAGAAATAAAAAAAGTAAAGAAAGAAGAACATGCTATAGAATTTAATGTACTTTTCTGAAAAAATTCAGCACCAATTTCCCCATGCCATCCCACAATGGCTAGAAGTTGTTTTCCTCCAAGAGAATCTACAGATCTGACCAACACCTCCACAGATACCCAACTGGTTTCCAGCCATAAAATATGGTGACGTAGTGACGATCCCTATCACTATCACTATAATACAACCACAGATCATATTCTCTAAAATCAGTGGAATGCAACATTAAAAATAATGGAAATAAGTAGACTTATCTAAGGGACAGCAGCATTCATCAAAATTAAAAACAAATAAATAAGTAAATAAAAATAACATGACCTCCCATTAAAATAAATAAAAAATCCTCCAGCAGCATAACTAAAATAAAGTTAGAAAACAGACACGTAAAAAATATCTTCCTAGAAGGCTGCACCTTCTGTTAAAGAGGAACAAGAAAGAGAGTGAGAAAAATTTGACTATAAACATTTTTTATAACTGAGAGAAAAATTATTACCTTGAGTAACCTTATAACCCTACTTGGAGATGTCTAATAATAAAAGACGTAATGAAGCATACCATTTTTCCTACTAACATTTGTAGAAAACTGCAAAATAGAGATAACTTCTTTTAATGGATAAAAACAAAATACGTTGAGTATGATGGGGTTATACATATAATATGCTAAATATCCATACTGCAGAATTAGGTAACATGATATGCTGTGATAACTTACTTTAGAATTTAACCATGAACTTTGTCTTGTATATCTACAAAATAAATGTTTCACAATTACACATCTGCCCTCTAATATTCCATTTATAAATACTTAAACAGAGTCTCATCCCAATCAGACAATGACCATGATTACACAAGACTTGGTCTCAGTGTAAATGACCACTTACTTTGAGAGCAACCTAAGAGCAGATGTTCTGGAATTTGGTCTCCATAGTAAGTCTGTTTATAGACAGGCAAAGTAAGTCACTTACACTGAGAGCAGGTCTTTCTGAATCATGGCAGACTTACACTGAGAGCAACTCTTTCGGAATCTGGCCCATTATGTTTGTCCCCAATTTGCTAACATCAGTGCTTACTATGTCCATATTTACTGCAGAAGTACGCTGTCTAATCAAAGTCACACCTGCTGTTTTTCTCTATACTTAAAAATTAAAACAGGTACCTTTATCATGTAAAGATTATATTATCCAGCGGGTCTATATTATATATTCAGTGTTTCAAAACTTCGAACTTCATATGTTCGACAATATATGAGCGAAGTTTGAATCATCAAAAATATAATAACACACACCCCTGCTACTTAAATATACCAACTCCAAGATTGCACTTCAATGCAGAAAAGGAAAGTTTTCCCATTCTGCACTGCACTGAGCCATTGCTTTTCACCTTCGAACTTTTTAAAGTTCGATCGTATGGTGTCGACCATATGACATTCGAACTTTAAAACGTTTGAGTAATTAATAGGGACCCTTATTCGGCAAAGTAATATATATTGATTGTCTTTATGTATTTTTACAACATAAATGTGAGTAATGTTAAAATGAAGCATAATAAAGTTTGATGCATAAAAGAGTTGTCCATTGAGTAAATCTGTAGAAAATAGGTATCATCTGATATATAAAAACATACTTTTTCACTATTGAACAGAAGATGGTATAAAAATAAGAGCAAAATGCAACAGTGGACAGGGAGATCAAAATGTTTTCAGCATTCACTTTTCTGTTTAAAATAAAAAGCCTCTTAGTCATTACACTTCTACACCATGGGTATGTGTGCAGATCATGCCCAAGTGTAAGCAAGGCATGATTCAGATATGCAAACAGCACCTACATGAAACAATCAGAAAATGATTCAGAAAGCTATACGCAAATGAGGGATTAATGAGATACAAATGCAGGATGTGTGAAAAAATTTTGACTTTTTATGAAAAGGTCTCTCTTCCCACCTTTAGTGATTCATAGAGATCTTGCAATGTGTATCAACACTAATGTATTACAAAAATTGAATTCATGCCTTTTCTATCTAATTTGTGATTCACTAAGATAGCTTTGTTTCATTGAAAGCGGATTGCTGTCCATTTTGAGTTGCTCATTTTGGTCACACTGAAACCCTAAGTGTGAAGTGCCACTCACAGGTATAAACAGTGAATAACTTACCTGATCTCTGCCGAAGAAGAGTTACTGGATAGGTTTGTTAGAGTTATAACAAGGGTTTATTGAGCCTGTTGGTCACAAACAGGAGCTGGGTTAACACATGGCCTTCCTATACCTATACGGCATGTATAGCCCTCCCTATAATTGCCATGAGGACCTTTGTAGAGAAACTGGGGACATGGGTGAATCACAGGATTCTTCCTTAAGAATGATGCAACAATTCCTCCATATATTTTTGGTACATGTGTAAGTGCCTGTCTATTTCTCACTGTCACCACAGGATTGAGACAGTACAATGTGTTCCTTCTTTTCAATGTCATGCTTTCCTGAGGTCCTTAATAAGAAAGATTGCACACATGTTGCTCTAAGGGCTGCATCTGGACCACAGAGGGAGAGGTACTAAAACAAGAAAATCTATTATTCTATCAGGTAGTGCACAATGCGGGGGGATGCATCACAAATGTATCAGCTCAGTATTCTGGCAATGTCCATGATTCTCACATTTGGCACAAAAGTTCTCTGTGACATCTCTTGCATTTACAAAGATCAGTGGCAAATCATTCCAAACCTTCTTCAGCTAAAGTTTCCAGAGACAGATGCCATCAACAATATAAAAGTCTGAAGATGCAACTTTGTATAGCATTCATACCTATCGGCATACATTTCAAAGTCTTAGCACAATAAATCTGGACAAAGCCTAAAACAATGGGGAGACAAAGGCCCCAAAATAGAGACATATTTTAAATATTGCTCCTATAAACTTAAAAAGTTGCTAGAATAACAGGATTTGTGTTAGCATACATTTTCTGAATAATACAAAGTCTGAAATTCAAATATATGCCATTATTTAGTAACTTAATTCCTCAGGAATTGACCAGGAAACTAGAAGTTTTATGAGGAACACATCAAAATTATGAGGCAAAAATCTGGGCAATCTGTGAAAATCTGGACAGTTGACCTATGCCTGTCAATCCTCTGAGAAGAAATAACCAGCACCTACCTGAAACAAAAATCTTAAGGAGGAGTGGGTAAACATTTAGCATTCCTCACATTCCTCATAAGTCTAGTGTACCTTGCATTAAATATAATTAACCGATCTATATATATATATATATATATATATATATATATATATATATACATGCTTTCCTTTATATACTAGTATTAAAACATGGAATTATATACTGCCAGACCTATTATCCGTCTTTTCAATCATCCCTCTCTTAAGCAACACTTTGAAGTTAAACATGTTTCCATGGATGATCCCTTTTTTTTGTTGAAAACTGGTCACTTTAGTTGTCAGTATGAATGGCAGAAAACACCTCTGATTTTTGGATAGTGGCTTAGTCCCTGAATAGTGTTCAGATATACTGAACACTATACTTTGAACTTCATTTTCTAAAGCCTAAATGGCTTAAATGAAGGCAGGAAAAACTCTCTTTTTCCTGGTGTTCATAGAGTAATCATGATAACAGAACATTATCATATCCGGAATTTTAACTATTCTAACAGGAATACAGATGGCAAAAACAATGTTTCTTTAAACTCATGGAAATCAAATGACCAGCATAGGAGGACCCTTTTAGTTGTCAAGTATTGTGAAAGAAATACCTTGCACCCATACTCAGCTCTGACTTCCCTTGTTAAAGACCTCTTATTTCCTGTAGTTCCCCTTATTTTTTGGTGTTTTAGTAAAGCATACTTTTTTTGTTGTCTGCCGTCTTCCAGTTCAACTATCTTGGCCTTTTACTGTCTGATCCTTAATTTTTCTGTCATCAGTCAATAAATGCTTAGCAACTGAAGGATCACTTATTTTCTATATCCTACCACACTGTCTTTTAAATAAATAAATAAATAAATAAAAATGTTTAATTTGTCGTCTCAAAAGAATTTGCTACATGGCTTAAAGAATGACAGAACATTTTCTACCATAGTAGCTCATACAGGCAGTGCCCACTTTTAAAGGATACTTCAGACTATCATTTCAAAATACTTAATTGGCTAGTTAGTGCTTTTTTATTTTTAGCGACTAGTGAAAAGAAACATTAATAGTACATTAGTAATGTCTACAGAAATGCTGAAAAGACCATAGAATTCATGCCTGCTTGTTTACAGTTGTTTTATAAGACTTTATAAATATTTTAAGTGCAAAATAATGGTGATGAATGAAATACTTTAAAGTCTACAAGGAAGCAGACAATCCTCTTCTTCATTCCCCAAATTGTTATTTTTTGCTGGATGCTTAAAGTTAGATCCAATTTTAATTAATACTGACAGCAAAATCAAAAATATTATTAAAATGTCTAAATTCTACATTAGAGACTCTTTGGATTTTATGAACAGAAGTGCAGACAGGCCTATTAATGACTTTGGATTCAATACAATTCCTGACAGGAATTTTTCTCCCATCAAATACAATGATTCATTAATAAGATCAAAGGTGGTTTCAAAGAAAAGTTTTCGAAACAGTAGATTCAGCAATAAATAATATATTAAGCATAATTTAAACATTACTTAATTTTTCATTATTATCCATCTATTATTTTCATAATCTTAATCAGAGTAATCAACACATAATAATGTTCTCAAATTTTTTTTTATTTTTACTATGTTCCCTTTTTTTATTTTAACATATAAAGTCATTAACTTATAATGCTTTAATCAGTATATGGTTATATTGCTTAATAGGTATAGTAATAGTGGTTATATACCTTATTATCAGTTACATCCCTGACAACATTTCTTTTTATAAGTTAAAAATGTCCCTGTTTGGGTAAACAGTAATGCTGGGCAGGAATGTGTTGTTTTTGAAATGAAGTATTTCAGTTTAGATATATCATAAGGCTACTTTAAATAGCCATAAAAGGTGTTTTGTCTTTGACCCATTTGCACATATTGATATAGTACAGTGCAAAATATGTTGTGAGTGATATTTTGCGGCTATGAGCCGAATGTGTTGTGGCTCTGAACATCCGGAGTTGAGAGATACTTTTAAGTAGCTTGGATATCCTGTTGTCTTTTCTCTTGTAAAGAAATATGGCATAGCATGTTCAAAATGCAAAGTTTATTAGATGTGAACACTATACGGCAGACTAGAGTGCTCACGTGCACACCACATGATTTTGTCATGAGGGGAGAGAAGGAAAAAAAAAGAGAAGAACACATACCTTTTCCCGCTTGGTTCTCGAGACAATTTAACAACCACGAATATTACTAGAAACTCAAGTTCCTTATTTCTTGACGCATTTATTTGTATATGTCATTCCCTGACTCTATCTAATTGATGTCTAATCAGGAAATAAGCTCAGTTCACTTTTAAAGATATAGGAACCTAAATTCCTTCTACTGAAATGGAAATAATATATGTGGCTCATTTAAATATATACAGATCTTTTTTTAAACATGCTTCTATATTACATGACCACCCTATTTAAGCTTTACTTATCGGAACAACATAGACTGTCTTCTGAGAGACAATCTGAAGAGAGAAACATGTAATCATAATTGATTTACAACTTACTAGACAATTCCACAAAATCCTTTATCACTATATCTTTTTTTTAACATTAGGAGTTATAGATATATTAGCAAGTTTCCAGCTTGCTGCATAACCTAATATTATGCTGGGGTTTCTGTTACTGAAAAGAAGCTCATAAACAACATTCCACAGCTGAAAGTTCCCTGACATACCTGAACTAAAAATGCAGTGTGGTAAATTGTAGTTTGTACAGGAATTGCTTATTATTTTACTGCTGTACATGTGATCACAGTGACTGACTAATGCCATCTTTGCAATGCAAATGTATTTCTAATATATATATATATATATATATATATATATATATATATATATATATATATATATATATATATATATATATATATATATATATATATATATATATATATAACTGCAGATGACTTTCAAAGGCATGAAAAACATTTTCTGGCTTATTTGAATTGATTGCATGTTTTAAACTGCAGCTTCTGTTTAATTATTTCACTTGACTAAATAAATACCACATGAAGTCATTCCTGAATGCAACATGTTCAAAGTTGCTTGTTCATAATCAGGCCTAGTATATTTCTTTACCCTTTAGGGACCTACTGGCGAGGGTCAGGCTATGTAAGTCTCAACTCAAGCCCCAACTTCTTATGTACAGGGAGGAATACCAAGTAGGGGGTTCATAATCATAATACCTGGATAAATCATACTATTGCAGTGCATGGATCACCATAGCTATCCTTTAATATCAGAGGAAAAATAAGCTTCTTAATCAACTTTCTGACTTCATAAAGGTATTACCTCATAGTCTAAATACATTTTGTCTATTTACTGCAAAGTGGGTTAGGAATTTTAACCTGCAACATTATCATACATAATAGTTTAAATCTTAGCAGCTTTCATTATTTTGATATGTTCTCCAGTATACTTTTTAAATACTATAATGAGAAACTGCTGATGTTTAATTCTAAAATTTTATTCAATCATAAGGTTAAATTAATGGTGTTAAGTAAGCCAAAATTACATTTCCAACATTTATTGTCAGCAGATAAACTCACTAGTTAAGTGTCAGTCTAAGCTGTAAGAGATAATATGTGATATACAAAGATGTTTGGTCTGGAAAATGTGGTCAAGTCCACTGTAGTTTTACCTCTGCACTGTGTCTTTTTGATTATACAAAGTCCCTCTGAAAGTTGATAAAAGTGTTAACAACAAAACCCTCAATCAAGTAACAACATTATAAGCAGTCTCTTAGATAAGGGAGAGATCTAAATTTTGATCTTGTTGTCTCCAGACGTGGGGATTGTCTTTGAGAAGCTAAAAAATGCAATCAGAGGAACATATTTAATGTCCAGTAAAGAAATATTAATATACTTGTACATTGTATTGCATTCCAGTTTATGTTAAACATGAAATATGATGTGGTTTCAGAACTATTCATGTTTTTATTCCAATGTGACTTTGCAAATACTACTCTAAACACTAGTTTCGGGCATGAGTAGTCTAAAAACACTTACACAGCAATGGTATTGTATTGTACAGTAATGACAGTAAATAGCTTACAACAGATGTCTGCAATATACAGTTATAGATTTTAACATGAGAAAATGTTTATTAATACACTAAACTATTCTGAAATTATACTACCTAAGTCTAAATGTTTGTACCTTTTTGAAACCTGATTAGAGATAAGTATTATTGAATTAAAATAAGATAAAGAGTAAAGAATATATTTATATATTTTAGCTGATTAGATTATCTTAATATATTATTCAATTATCTTTATTTAAAAACTAAGAGGATAAAAGAAACTGATCCAAATATTATTTGTGAGGGTAGAACGTTTGGTTAGATTCACTAACCAAACAAGGAGGTATATTACCTCATAGTGATAGGGAATGGCTTTTAAGGTTAAGAATTACAAGTTTGGAAGTTCTTTTGTTTTTTTTTTTTTATTTTATCACTTTGGTGTCACTCAGAAACATGCAAAAACCATACAAGAAAAACATTTTTGAATTCTTTATCCAAGATGCAACTAAGAATAAATAATATTTGCATACACTCACATATAAAACAAACTCAAAACTAGGAAATGAAATGTTTATCCATAAATGTTAATGGTCTAAATAATAGTAATAAAAGGAGAAGCCTATTCAAGTACATAAACTTACATAAACCACAAATAGTCTTCTTACAAGAGACACACATTAGATAGAGATATAAACAACTTAAATATTAATAATTACACAGTACTAATCTCAATACAAAACAAAAAAAGAGGAGTAGCTATACTACTTTGCAACTCAACTAGAACACCTAAAATAATTACTACTCATCAAGATACATCAGGTATGTTTTGTTTAGCTTCAACAGAGTTAAGCAAGAGAATCTATACATTAGTAAATCTATATTGGATTCCATGACTAGGATTAAGAAGAGTTAAACAGCACTTTGAAGAGATAATCTATTTAACTAAGGATAGCCTGATATTGGCAGGAGACTTCACCTGTATAATGAATGAAAAAGATACAGATTCTAAATCTAAAAGAAGAAAACAACCTATCTCTAAAGCACTATTAAAATTTATAGATACATTATATTTAAAATATATAAATGAATTTGCAGAACCAGACTTACTAATCTTCACATTTTATTCTCATAGATATAGAACCAACTCTAGAATTGATAGAATATATGTTGCCAATGACCTAATAACAAAAATTGACAAAATCAAAATGATAAATTGCCCCTTATCTGATCATAATTCCATAGTCATTAAGATAGAGCTTACACCTTTTTATTCAAATCCCATTACTAGGATACCTTCCTATATCACAAAATTGACAGAATTCAAAGAATTTTATGAAGAACCAATCAAAAACATACTAGAAATAAACTACACAGAGGATATTTCAGAAATATATGTCTGGGATTCATTAAAGGCAGTTACATATGGGAAAATATTATTCTAGTACATAAATAAAAGGAAGTTGCGGAATAAAGATATGCTAGACTTACAAAACAAAGCAGATGAATTGAAACTGGAAATACAAAAGGGCAATATTACTCAAGTTCAAGAACTTATGCAAATCAATAAGAAGTATGCAGAATTGTTACATCATAAGATTATGATTAACTTAGAAAAGATAAAAATAAACTCATACTCTACTAAATCAGCACACCTGAGACACTTAACTAATAGAACAAAAACAATGATCAAATCTAAGCAAATAAAAGAAATATTTATTCCTAATACTAACAAAAGAGTTACAGATCTAAATTATATTTTAGAAGCATTCAGACTTTAATTTAACATCGATAATTCCCTAAACACTCAAGATACACCTAGTAGGGATATAAAAAAATACTTAGAAAATAATATTCATATTAAATTAACACAAGAACAAATAGACATTATAAACAAACCAATCAATATGACAGAATTAAAATCACAAATTAAAAAGCTCAAGACAAATAAAGCACCTGGCCCAGACAATATGCTACCAGAAAATGTATAAATTAATACCCAATCAAGCCATATCCTTACTATTAAAAGTATATGATATAGCCAAAACAGATTTGAACATAACACCCTCTTGGAAATATTCATTGATATCTCCAATTATCAAACCAGATAAAGATGAGAAGCAGTGCTCCTTATATAGGCCAATATCATTACTCAATATAAACTACAAGATGTTTATGGCTATATATGCAGATAGGATCAAACAATTTCTTCCTTTCTTAATTCACAAAGATCAAACAGGCTTTATTAAAGAAAGAAACACTTCAGTTAATATTAAAAGAATACTAACATTAATAGACTATAGCAAACATAGAGTCCTAGATTTATATGTAATCTCAATAGATATTAATAAAGCTTTTGATTCAGTTCACTGGAACTTTCTTTCACTAGTTTTAAAAGAATATAACTTTCCTTCTAATTTTAATAATCTTATCCAAATACTATATAAAAAATCTACTGCATATGTTAAATTAGGATCGCATAGATCAGGCCCTATAACAATCAAAGAGGGAACTAAACAAGGTTGCCCTTTATCACCATTGTTTTATGGACAGTCTATTACTCATAGAACCCTTTGCAAATCAAATCTGATCAAACAATGACATAAAGGGCATTTGTATTAATAAAATGTTAAACCTTAAAATCCAACTCTTTGCTGATGACATACTCTTAACTCTCTCAGATGCCAATTATTCTTTGAATGCTCTATTTAACTCCATGAATACATTTCAAAATATTTCAGGTTTAAAATTTAATGAAAACCTGCTATTTTTTTTCCATTTAGATTTATTTAGCGTTAGCTGATACTTTTTTTGTGACTGCCTGTTTGTGCCTTCCACTTTTTACCTTTATTTAAAACTAAAATTATGCTCTGTAACTGTAAAAAAATATATAAACAAAAGATTTTCCAAATATATAGTAACAGAAAATAAATTACTATATCTGGAAATAAATCTATTCAATGAATTCAAATATTATTTAATATTTAACTATAATAAAAAATAGACAAAACAGAACAAACAATTGATTACTGGAATAAATACATCTTTTCAACAGCAGACAAATTATATCTTATTAAAGTAATCATATTTCCCAAAATATTATACTTAATACAAAACTTTTCATTGCCCCCTCCCAAATATATTATTCAAAGATACAATAAACTAATTTTAAATTTTCTATGGTTTCCAAATAAATCCTGTATAGCCTTAAAAAAACATTTACCAGATTGGGAAGATGGTGGAATTAATTTACCAGATATTGATTTATATATTACCTCATCTGTTATTAAAATATAACACTATGGTTAAATAATTCATACACACCTATATGGAAACAAGCCCATGAGCAGATTTACATAGAATTTAATTACAATCATATACAAGACAACTTAACAGTAATATCATCACCCCTTATATGGATGTTAAAAGATTATTTTTTAGGGAAAAGGAATGATATCAATAAATTACCATCAAAGTATATAGTCTCTACACTTTCAGTGTTCAAAACATATATAAACAAAATACCAAATATTAATTCTTTGATTTTTCTTATTTTCCCTATAGCTTTTACACCCAATATTCTAGATATATCCCAAATCTCTAAAATGAATATACTCAAGAAAGAACCATTACTCTTTTGGCATCAACTTATAGAGAAAGGGAAAATACTAACAAATGAACAGATAACTTACAATTATAATATAAATAAAGACTACTGGTTGCTTTTACAAAATCTAAGACATCTTCTTATAAATAAAGTAGAACAAATGCAACCTTCAGTTAGACATGAAGCTCCAAAACTCATTGAATACCTTATTCTTATCACAAAACAACCTTATCAGGGTACAGGCTATTTGTCTAATATCTTTAAAATTGTTAAAAAAACAAATAATTTTCATGAAAAATCATATTGGGAATATTATACTTTAATAAACAACCATCCTTCAATTGAAGAGGAAAAAAGTAATATTCTAAAATCTTCCAAATTTTCTACATTATCAAAATACTGGCAATTATTCACTTGGAGATATCTGCACAGAAGTTTCTATACACCACATAGGCTAGCCAAAATGTATTCTACTGAAGATCAATGTCGGAGATGCCATATCAAGATAAAAGCAGATTGGCAGCATGTTTTTATGAATGTATATGTCTCAATATGTACTGGAAGTCTATTAACTATTTTTTTCAGATTGTTTATAATGATAATTTTCAATTAACAAAGCCTTTAATTTCATTCAACTCTCCTATTCCAAACTGTGTACCAAAAAAAGACACTAAAATCCTATGGTCACTATTGGCAATTTCACGTAAAATCATAACTATACACTGGAAAAATTAGGCTTCTTTTACGTTCAAGGAATTTAAGAATTTAACATCAACAGTTGCTCACATGGAAATATTAACAGCGAAGAACAGAACTAAAAGATCTACTTCTTACTATTACTCTTGGATGAAAGTACTGGAAATACTCGAAAAGATTGATGAAGATATATCATCTTATGTTTCTAACCTTATATAATATAGAATTTCAATGTTATTTGCATAGACACCAATGTAAATAGTTATATAATGGTTTGAAGTTAGTAATGTTTTAGAATTGTAAATATGTTATTTATCTTCATTTCATGTAATGTTTCTTAAGACATCTTATTTGAAATAATAAAAAAAAAATAGTAAAAAAAAGCTAACATGAAAGGCTACCACTGGAAAGAGGTTGTAGTAAGGCATACACACCAGCAGGTAAAGCTTGAGTGAAAAATAAGAGCATGAATTGACAGAGAAGTTCCAGATATGTTTTATGCTGCAAGCAAAACTTAAGAAGATAAGGAAACTAAAAAGAGGATTTCACTTGTTAACATGCCATATGCAGGAATGTCAGGGGACTGTTCCTTTAATTATCTACATCACATCCTTTAATCAGAGAGAGAGGGTTAGGCTGCATTGACACAGTACTGGTGCTGCTTTAGAAAAGATGCTGAATCACAACACAGGAAAGGAAGCATTTCATCTGCAAATGGTCAAGAGACCCTTGAGCACTTGTTTGTGCTTATACTGACTACAAAGCTTTGAAGAAAGTGATGCATTACAAACACCATGTATAAACATTTCCATTTTGTGATACCTAAGCTAAACAGAACTATGAAGTTCAGCAAAAGGATGAAAAACTCTCAGTCAGCTGAACTGTACTGACCCTAACAGTGGCTCTTTTTGTGTTTCACTACTACTCCATTTAACACAGTGTATTCATGAACAGGGTGGAGTATCATTCTGATTTTGTTTTACGTTTGTGTTTAACTAACTCAAGCTATCATGTGCTGATTTTGTTCCTTTCTTCCCAGTCAAACTTGAGTAAATACTTAGCTTATCTGCAAAAAATATTTGTTGGGTTACTTTTTCTAGATATCACAGATAGTCCTGTTACATCTACTATTCAATGCAGCAGAATCTTGAAGCACTGTTAAAAATTTACACACACACAAACACACACATGAGACCATCAACTGCAGATCCTTATATGACTGTGTACACCTCAGATATTTGTTTGTAATCAAACAAATGTACAGATATATAAACATAAACTAGAAATTTATTTTTGCTCACTGCTATGTAAACCATATAGTGTAACTCATTGTATCTCCCATCCTTTTCCAACCTCATAGCCCAAAAGTAGAGACAAAGATCCAAAATAGAACAAATTTAAAATATTACTCGTTTATGCTCACAACATTGCTATTATAACAGGCTTTGCTTTAGCAAACATTTTCCTGAAGGATATGAATTCCGAAGCTCACATTTGCCATTTCTTACTGAATGTAATCCACAACACTTTGCCAGAAAATTTACAGATTTTATGAAGATTAGACCAAAGATATGAAGCAAAATTGTAGACAGTTGAGAATCATACCCTGTAGTTGCGCGTGTACATACACATACACAAAACACACACATACACATGATCAATTAAAATCAATTTATGGCTGCATACCTCAGCTACCTGGTTGAAAACAAATGAATGAATGAACAAAATAATGACTCAGAAATGTATTTCAGGTAACTGCTGTCAGAGACATGCACTGTAATCCATTTCATCTCCCAGTACCCTCTGAACATCTTAGCTCAGGAATTAGACACAAAGACCAAAAATCAAAAACACATTGTTCGTATATACTTAGGAACTTACTAATATAACCGGATTTGTGATATTAAGATATGAAGTCTAAAACTTAGATGTCAGTCATTATTTAATGAAAACAATCCATGATACTTTGCCGGAAAATCAAAAATTTTATGCTGAACAGACCACAGATATGAGACAAAAAATCAGGAACAGTTCATAGGTTCATACATTGGTACTAGGCTATTGGCCCTAGGGCCTATACAAGCCTAGCCAAAAAGGTACCCTGACTTTCACCACCCAAGAAAAGTATTTTCCTGTGCCACTGTCAAGCAGAGCCACAAAAGTGATCCCCGGGGTGAATTTCATATTACCCATCCAGTCATCAAGATTTTTCTTGAAGAGTGCTAATGAGGAGCTCTGTTTGACATAGGTAGCCTGTTCCAGAGTATGGGAAGTCTTTGTGGCAGGAATCTATCCCTCCAGCATGTTCTGTTTATTGTGGTAACAAGGTTTAGGTCCCTCGACCATGTAGCTCAGAGGGATTGGGATTTTTTTAAGTTAAGAGCTATGCCCCCTGTGCATGCGTGCATGTGTGCACATGATCATGTACACTCACACACACCTGACCAGTTACAGTCACATTTATGACTGAAGGACTCAAATGTCTGTTTGAAATAAAGTGAATGAAAAAACTCATAAAATAATGGCCCAGAAATGCATTTCAGCTCACTATGGTTCGAACCATACAATGCAACCCTTTTTGATACCCCTCTGACCTCTTGAGTTCTTAAATCAAAAATCAGAGACATATCCCAAGATCAGGAAGAGATTTTAAATATGTCTCTTATATACTTAGAAAGCTGATAGAATAATGAGCTTTGCATTAGCAAGCATATTCTAAAGGAAAAAGTCTGAAACACACATCCTTGTCATTACTTAGTGACTGCAAGCCACGATAATTTACCAGAAAGCCACAGATTTTACAAAAATGGTCCAAATGGTCTCTAAACTACTTTGATCAAGAATTCAGGATAAAGCCAAAAATAATGGAGGAACAAATATCCAAAATGGGACACACTTTATATATTATTTTATCTGTTTATTATCCAGTTAAACCTACTGGTCAAATTACTCCTTTGAGGGTAAGTCTGAGAACACTGCTGTGTTATTTGACTTGTTCAAAGTCACAGAATAGATAAATGAAGGCAGAATATATAAAACCCTTTACCTTCTTTACAGAAAGTAGTTTGCTAACAGCTCAGAGCCCAATTCCTTTGTGCTAGATATTGAACACCTGTAATTTACTTACAAAGTTAGAGCAGGTTTTGCAAGGACATAGATTTACTTACATAACAATAACTATTAAACTCTGTTAATTGGCATCATTGACTGACTGCAATCCTCATTAATTTACCAAAAAAATCCATGTTTTACAAAGGAGTCAGTGTCAGTTGGCAAACATATATGGCAATATCAGAGACATGCTGCTAAACTGGAAAAAGATGAGAGGCGAAGACTTCAATTTACTTAAAAAGTTAATAGAATAACACATATTGCATTGACATGCATTTTCTGACCAATAAGTATTATGAAAATGTAAGGACTAGCATTACTAGCTGACTGAAATCTTCATTAATTTACCAGAAAATCAAACATTTAAGAAATAGTAACAGAAATATGAGAAAACATCAGAGATGAGCTGTAGAATCAGGGACCAAACATTGCAAATGCTTTGCATTTGACAAAGTGTTCTGATTTTGGCCTATGGTTTAACATTTGTTCCACTTCTCTCTTCTGCCTTTTGATCGCTCTAATTTATGGTCTTTTATTGGCCTAACTGTACAGCCACTGTGAGAAGAGCTTGTCGAGAGCCAAAATAGAGACAACTGACTTACTGTGAGCTTCCAGGGGCACTCTTCTTTCCTCTGTTGAATTGATCAATAGCACAGTGCAGCTACACAAAAAACAGACCAATATCACAGTGGCCTTCTTAGCTATGTAGGTTATTAGTAGAATCTCTGTCTCTACTGTGCTACTACAGTGCAACTAGCAACACAGACCAACAGCAGAGAGTTCTGTTTTTCTATATGTAATGTCCTACTATTCCCCTCAGTGTAATAGCACAGTGTAGCTGGAGAAACAGATGAAAAGCACGGAGAGGTATGCTCTTCGCCTATTTTTCCAGCTGCATTGTTCTGCTCAGACCAACAGCACATTGCAATTGGAATAATGGACCAGAAGCAAAAGAAGCTATACAGACTAGTCCATTTTTCAATTGCATTGTGCTACTGACCAGTTTATCTGAGACCAGCTTGTACCTCTAAAAGCCAGCACTATAAGCTCAGTGTGACTTGTATGATTGTAACAATGAACTTGAATAAAGCTGTAGTGCTATAGTCAAATATTTTTTAGAATTTTAAAATCAGAAAATTACCCTGCTCTTATGGTCCTCAACTTGATGTTGGGAGTACTCATCTTTTTTATCCATCTGATATGATTTTTAATATTTAATATTTAGCTGTTGAAATGTATAATGGGGAAAGATGAAAGGTAAAGTTTTGCCTTCTGCTCAATGTTGCAAATACACATGTACACACATAATCACACAATGTGCAGTCACATTGCACTACTGAACACATCCACACAGCAATATCTTCAGCACTGCAGGGTACCATTTTTTTCTTAAAATGATTGTGTGCATGCTAGTTCTGCATTGCTTGTCTGCTGTTAATCCAGTTTGACTATGAAAAGCTTTAGAAATCTCTCTTTGTTTCTCCCTTTTTGTCTTTGTCTCCACATTCAAAACAATGAAAGTCAAAAACTTGGAACTATCACACGTCAAAGTGGAATGTACAGAAATAAAAAAAAAATCAAAGTAAAGAAATTTGGATGGGAAACTTTGTTTTCCTTGGTGTTTCTGGAGAATCTCTAGCACTGTGTTGGTTCTACCCTTTAAAAGTGAGACAATTCTTGCAAAAATTAAACCCCACTGATGACAGGCAGGTGGAGAATAATTACACTATCCCTAAGCAGATAAGGTCAAAAACTCAAAACTGAACATGAAGCCACCAATGTGAATAAATATAATTAGGTAAAGAAACCGATTTTGACATAGATTAGTTTTACAGTAGACTTTTGGTTGCAGGAGGTTCATACTTTAATGTATGTTTTTCAAGAAATGGACCATCAGAAATATCTGATTTCTTTTTTCTGGCCTGAAAGTAGCTTTATCCAGATGGGAATTGTGCTGCATAAATCACCAAAATAGTTGTATTACATAATTTCTTTAGAGTCTTGCCACCCCCACATTGGAAAGATGGGTTAGCCAAGGAAATCCTACTATGGGAGTACAACTTTCTGACTTGGTTGAACATTATGTGGTAGTTTATGAGCTATCGTCAACTGCACTGCAGAAGGCCAGCACTCTGAACACCAATCAAAAATCTGGAAAGTCCATGTTTAGATGTAAAACCAGGGAAGTGGAGGTATGTAAATATGATACTAAAGAAATGATGAAGGGAAAAGGACTGGATGCAAACTTGAATAATTCAAATATCACACATACTATCACTGTGTGTACTTTCTGTTTAGAATGTAAACAGTTTAGAATGCATATATTCAGAATGGTAAAATCATAATGCTGACAGGTCAGAATGCAGACAGGTCAAAATGTACATGGTTCAGAACATAGGCAATGATAAGACAGTAGGCTTTAGGAGTGGGAATGTGCTTGTGTAAGTGCTGGTAAGTTAGGCATAGAGTAATTGTTAGATAAGGGGAGATATTTAATGGTGTGCATGTTTGTTGGGGCATCTGCCTCTGTCTGAGCCTGTCTTGTGTAATGGTAATGTCACGGAAAAGTTTCTTTTAAGTTAAGGTGCAGTGTAAGGGTTAAGGTTAGCATACATTAGTATGGTAATGTGAGGGGAAGGGGCACTCATAAACTATAGTAACCTTAATAAATTAAGTCTTCAATCTTGCTTCATTTAAAAACATGGTGACAAGATATTATGAATTATGGAAGTGAATGATGACAAAATGTATACCCTACAGTAAAATTAAAACTTTACACTGCACTAGGTGCAGTGCAACATTCTGAAGGAGTTGTTCCAAATGTTGCCCATTAACTAATAGTAAGGTTTGACCTTCCACAACGTTTTGACTTATGGTAAAAAATAAGTGAAAGTTAATGATACCTCTCAGTAAGTAGGGAAGTGGCTACTGAGAAAGCACCCTTACTCAAAGTGAACCAGAAACATATCAGGTGCTCATAAAACTGTTAAGATATGTTTTAAAGCCTTTATACAGGGCCTCAGTTATTAGTTCAAATGTCAATCAGGTTGAGAAGACACAACCTATCTTTCCTGAAACCATACTGGTTTGGAATCAATAAAGATGAGGTTACCAATATCGCTGTTGATCAAGTCAACAATTATTCATCCCATATCTTTCTAGACAATGCTAGTTAAACTGACAGGCCTGTATTTACTGTGAGTAGTAATATCATGGGTCAACCTGGTATAATACTGATATGTCTCTATTTTCTGTGGTAGTAGTAGTAGTATAGGTCACCCTTGTGTAGTACTGGTAGGCCTGTATCTTCTGTGCATAGTAGTAACATAAGTTACCATTGTCTAGTACTGATAAGCTTTTATTTTCTATGGGTAGTAGTATAAGTAGTAGTACAGGTCACCCTTGTGTAGTACTGGTAGGCCTGTATCTTCTGTGCATAGTAGTAGCATAAGTTAACATTGTCTAGTACTGATAAGCTTTTATTTTCTATGAGTAGTAGTAGTAGTATGGATTACCCTTGTGTAATACTGATAGGCCTGTATTTTCTGTGGGTGGTAGTAGTAGTATGAGTCAGCCTTGTATAGTACTTATAGGTCTGTATTTTCTTTGTTTTTTTAGGAACATTTGTATTAATTTTACATATTTATAATATATACAAAGATAGGAATTCTCACCTATTGTACAATGAATGATAAGAAAGCATTGAATCATTAAGGTAATCTTATACAATTAACACATTAAGAATCTTATTTCAATAGCAACATTTCAAGGTCATTCTGACAAATAAAGATCTTACTATGATATGTAGATTTTATTCTGATCACTTCTTTTTCAGTTTTACATGGTATTTTTGTTAAATTTAAAAATGCTTTGAATGTAGGAAATAAACTTAATTTAAGAATGTTTGTAATAACTTTTATAGCAACTAGCAAGAGAGCCCAAAAGAGTGTTAGCTCTTTAGCTTTTACAGATACAGGAAGTAGGACATTCAATAGTATTACTGAGGTTGCTAAAGAACACTTATCAGATCATAGCACCTTAAAAACATACTTATCTCTTTCCAATATGCATTTATTTTTTTACAATCCATAAATATGTGTCAATCAGTTTTACATCTTTACTATATCTCCAACAAATTGAAGAAGTAATTTTACTAAGCTTAGAGATTTTATATTGAGTAACAAACATTCACTATATATATTTCCACATAAAACATTCCAGTCTGAATTTGAAGAGGTTTAACCAACTAATTTAAGTATCAAAGCTTTATTCTTATCTAGAGTCACCCAATCCACCACTATTTAAAAAGTTCCAGAATTTTTCATAAAAAATTACTATTGCTATTATTATTATTATTATTATTATTAGTTAAAAGTAACTTATATAGCTTGGACAGGCTTTCTTTGTATGACAATCGACATTTGATAGCATTCATATAATGGGGGAATATTGCTCTGTTCCACTTCGTTAATATTATCCATAAATTCATTTAATGTCTTACTGATGGATAATATTAACTAGTTAGCAGATTTATCCAACTTATATTTTTTTTATTAAATATTGCCTGGACTTAGCTTTTCCTTTTAGAAAACAATCAGACCCTAATTCATTTCTTTATAGTAAATTCATGTTAACATTGTTCTGAGTTTCCTTAAATCTAGCAGTATATGCAATAGGAAAACAAACATTTCCATTTTGATATTACTGGAGCTTTAAAAACATATTCTTAACTGTTTTAAGAATTGATTTATTATGTGCAGAGTCTGAAGACTGAAATTAATTTCTTTCTAAGGTAAATTTTATAAACAGATCAAATGATTGTTACATACTTCTAATGTATCATCTTTAAACTTAGTATAATCTTCTCCTGGATGATTTCCCATTGACTAGTGTGGGTTGAGTCTATCCAGAGTATAATAGGGTTAACTTGCAGCAAAATAAGAAGATTCTACATCTGGGAAGCTAATAGCACCATACTTCCATAACTTTATTTTTTTAATAATAATAACTTTATTATTATTCCATAACTTTATTAAGAATGAAGTTAACATGTTTTCTATCTTCTTTAAAAAGATTTTTTGTCAGGTATTAAAGCTATTGAATGCACTGTATATATATATATATATATATATATATATATATATATATATATATATATATATAGGTTCACTTTATAATCCCAAAATCCTGAAATAGATTTCAAAATCCCAAAATTATAAAGCCAAAAACTGCAAACACTGGAACCCCAGAGGCATGAATTTCAAAATCCCAAAGTACGGAGATGTTGAAATAGTGTTGCCAGTTTTGCGGTGTGTGAATGGACAGGTGGAAGTTCAGGTAAGTATTTATGTGTAAGGGTGTTGGTTAGGGGCTTTAGTGTGTGTTGTGACTGTGATTTGTGTGTGCGAGGGGAATATAGGTGTGTGGTGGTGTTTTTGTGTGTTTGTCTATGTATTGCAATTTTGGAGTTAGTATATTTAAGTAGGGGGGTGTGGGGGCACAGCCCCCCCCACATAGGGCATGCAGGGGGGCTTGCCCAACTTGTATGTAGTGTAGGTTTCTGTGTGGTGGGAAGGTGTGTGTGTGTGGTGTATGGTTAGTGTGGGATTCATGATGTTAAAACTAGTGCTTCTGGGGTTTTGGGATTGTAAGGTTTCGGATTTATGATCTCGAAATTCTGAAATTTGATATTTCTGGATTTCGGGATTATAAAGTGAACCTATATATATATATATATATATATATATATATATATATATATATATATATATATGCATATGGAGATAGAAAATCATGGGTAATGTAATCATTTTAATAAGCACTAACCTTTCCTCAAAAGTAAAAAGAAAACAAATAAATTAGAAGTAACACTTCTTCAATTACAAATTTCAAAATTATTGTTATTAATTGTACTCACATCTGGACTGATTTTTTTATTCCTAAATATTTTAATTCCTTTCTTTCTCAATTAGATTTATTTTTATCCTTTAACTTATCTAGTAATTGTTTTAACACTAAAGTTTGTTTTATTGCTATTAAATTTCATCTCAATACTTCTTGAATTTTTCCAATTTTTTCATCTATTTATTTGATCAAACAATTTAAATCTCCTACAGTTAAGTAAAATATCATCTGCAAAAAGCTGCATTTCAGATTGACAATTTCTATTAATTGAGAATCCATCAATTTTTCCATTGTTTTTAAGGGTTTGATAACTAGTGTAAATAATAAAGAGGACAAGGAACACTCGTGGTTTGTGCCTTTGTTTAAAGTGAATCCTTGAGAAATGTAAGATCCAATTTTTAACATATGCTTTTGAGTCTCTATATGTATTTTCAATATTCCAATAAATTCTTCTGAAAATGCAAATGCATCTAAAGTTTTAAACAAGTAGTTCCAATCTATGGAATCAAAAGCTCCTTGATATCTAAGATAATTAGGGCCAATTTCTTGTTCATCCCATTTGCTAAATCTAAGATAATTACTACCCTTTTTATATTATTGTTAATCTATTGATTACAAATCCTGTTTGATTTTTATTAATTAAATTATCTACTATAGCTTTTAATCTTGTGGTGAAAATGGAAGTAAATATTTTATAGCCTACATTTAATAATGAAATAGGTCTATATGAGGAGACTAACTTACTATCTTTTCCTTGTTTAAGTATGGTTGAGATTACAGAAAATTTCCATGAGGGAGGAATTATTTTGTCAACTTGAATAATCCTGAAAATGTTACTCATACATTCAAAAATATTTAATGGAAACAGATTATGTAATTCCATACTTAATCTAACCCTGGAGCTTTACCATTTTTACCTTTTTTAAAGCTTGTTTAAAGGACCACTATGGGAAAATAATGAAAAAACATATTTTTTTTACCTTGCCGTGATTTACTGCACCTCCCAAAGCTGTCTGCAGCAAAATAAGTACTGATTCCTAAATTTATTTTTTTATTCATGTCTGCCATCATGGGGTCAGACAATGTGATTCCATTTAATAGGTAAGTTTGTCCCATGATGCACAGATTGTGAGAATAAATAGTCCTACCATTCGTTGTCAGACTAGACTGCCATTCACTTAGAATGGAACACCTGAAAAAAACTGCCATGTTTGAGACTTTGCAGCTCATGTTTCATTGACTGGTATGCATTGAGTTTTACAAATTATGTTCCTATTGATGTACTACACATTCTCTGAAAGAAGCTTGCAAAAATGTCAACAAATTACTGAGATAAAAAAGACTTTTCACAAGGAGCAGTTTTGCAAGTTTCAGTTTGTGGCCAAGTTACTCCTCCTATCTCATTGCCTTTGGTGGGATAGAGTCTCACATTTCCAGTTTGGCTAGAATCAACTATTTAGTCAGCTTTGCATGATAATAGACATCAAACACATCACAGCCTGCCCATTACTGAGGTCAAATAGAATGTCTTACTTTATCTATGGATTCAAAAAAAGAATTGCACTCTATATTGTAGTCAAAAGTTACAAAATGTTCAATTTAAATCCCATTCTCCTTTGCTAGATTCAAACATATTGAAACATCTGCTTTACTTTCTATCAAAATGAATGTTCTCATTCAGCAATAAAACACTCAGTTTCAACTATGACTTATGAAATGAGTTATTTCAGGTAGTCTTAGGGAATCTAATAGCATTTAACATGTAAAACACTTAAAAGCTCACATGTCCAAGCTTCAAATGTCAGCTTGTATATTATTTTGAAATACTTTATATGATTTTCTGTGTAAAGTATATGAGATATTGTACATTCACATTTCTGTCTCTCACAGGGTTTCAGGTCATGTGGTTTTGATATTGCATTTTGATTGGATATCATCTCACCAAGAAGTTAGGCTCACATGCTATTTTTCTCTTTGTGAAGCTACTTTGGCATGTATTACTTTTTATTCAAGGTATTTTATTATTAGTCTTATTTTGTTGTTAATTGATATTTGAGTCCAGCAATGACATATCCTAATATATTATTGTTTAGATAAGGATACATTAATTGTTATTATGTCACTATGATGCATGGTTTGTGCTTTGTAAATAAACAGCATTAGGCTTGCCTGATTACAAGAGCAACACTTTTTACATGTTTTCATGTTTTTACAACAATACCTTATTTGAATATAGATGACATTTTTCTGCATATTTGTGCTGTCCAGTATCTGTCAGAGCTTTTTTAGCCCTAGTCAGTTGCAATCAAGGTATTTGATACCAATAGTGATACATTTTTGTGAAATACGATTTAGACAAGGATGCATTGATCACTAACACGTTGTCACATTGTGTGATCTTGGTTTTGCAAGTATGCAGTATAAGACCTATTTATTTACAAAGACAACATTTTGTAATCGGGTTTATGCTTTTACATTGATACTTTACTTGAAAATAGATGGCGTTCTTCTGCACAGACTTGTGCTATTCAGCACCTGTTAGAGTTTTTAATTTTATTGCTGCGATGTGATAACTTTTGGTAAAATATATGCAGGATATTTGAATATGATCTATTTATGGCTTTTTGATCACAATGTTTTGTACTTTATAGGATATGTTTCACCACTTATCTGTGATAGCATTTATTTACCTTTTTACTTGTCAAATAGAATATGATGTATTTAGGCACTGTGGTTAGTCAATGATTTATTTTAAATTTGGAATGCAATCTTTCAATTGTATTGTCTGAGGAAGTGTTGTATTGCACAATGCAAAAGTGCTTACAATTAAATAAACATCACCAGTATTTTACTTTTCCCCTGGCATGTGTGCTGTTTTCCTAATTTTTTTCTTCATTTATTATTCAGATATATGCAATAGACATCTTTCTTAAAAGCAATTTGTTATTTAAATATGTGTTTTATTTTATTTTCTCACTAATATTCTGCCTTATTCTATATAGCTGGTATTTCTAAAATCTCCCAAAGAGCTATTTAATCATCAGTTCTATATTAAATATTATAGTATGTGTTCATATTCATAATTTACTGATACTGATGTTTTATTAATCTTATATTATGTATATATATATATATATATATATATATATATATATATATTGCATTCCTTATGGATATGCATATGCATAAGATGTTTACTCTTGTTGATTCTAATATTACACACAATCTTGACTATCTATAAAATAATTCCTGCTTATTGAATTTGAATATATGTGTTTAGCCTTTGTGAACTTTTGTTCTGATCTATGCTTTACATGCTGGCATCAAAATCTGGCTACAGCATGTGAAAATGACAATTCACAGCACACATCAGCTGCCAATTTCCTTTATAAATTCTCATTAGTCTCAGTTCTTTTAAGCTGTTCTAATTAGTAACAAACATCTAACTTTACTTCCTTCAATTAATATGCACAGTTAATATTTATAAAGTTAATAAAATTGCAGCATAAGCTATCATGTAAAATGTTAACAAATTATACCTTACAGCATTACTATATATTATATGTATTATATGTTATAACATTAAACAGCTTTTGTATTACCAATTCTTTACTTCTAAGAAAGGAAATGCATTATTTTGAGTATATTTCTCACGTTATATACTTGAGAAAAGAAAAAATACAGAAAGTTTTTTATTCATTCACAGACATCAGTGATGAACTTTAACCTAGATTTTCTTTAGCACAGCTCAAGGTAGGAAAATCGTAGCATTCTGAAGAGATGGAGCATTCTTTTGTTTTCAAGCTTTTTCAGTGGATCTGCTGTTTTATAAATGATCTGTAAAAGGAATATGTGACACAGGAACAAAGAAACCAAAATCACCAGCACTTCAACACCCCAATTAGCATATTACTTACATCTGACATTCAGTTAACTCAGCAATGCACATTCTACGTGATATTAGCTTAAAAGTTACCAATCCTATTGCTTATACTTTAATGACATTTTCTTAATGAAAGTATTTGTTTAACATTCAGAACTACATGTATAGGTTTATTTAAATAAAATATATTAAGTTTTTTGACTGTAAATATAGTAAAAC
This sequence comes from Protopterus annectens, assembly GCF_019279795.1. Classification (NCBI taxonomy): domain Eukaryota; kingdom Metazoa; phylum Chordata; order Ceratodontiformes; family Protopteridae; genus Protopterus; species Protopterus annectens. Next base: position 318,101,233 of record NC_056749.1, on the reverse strand, counting down.
AGTGAAACTAACTATATTCCTCATCATGAAAAAATGCTTTAGCTTAAAATATAAATACATATTTACATATGTTTTGAAGCTTAAAGTCCAGTATAAGCCTTTAATGTAAAAAAAATCTATTGTTTCAGAAAACAATAGTCCAGCAATTAGTCAATAAGAGCCATTTGTTTTTAGGCTTTTTTAGTTTTAGAAGCAGTTTTCCTAGAATTCAGCACACTTTGTCTCTTCAGGGATGTACTGTTCCACTCCATTTCTTTAGTATTAAGGATTTTATTGCTGTTAACAAAAATGGATGCCTCCTACTCCAGCATGTCAATATTTTGGTTTCTTCAGAAATGAATAATTTGATCTTTGCAGGAAACATCAAAGTGACTTTTTAAGATCCTTGATCAGTGCTAAACAGGATTTTCTTTCACTCATTACTTTATTGGAATACTCATTGTCAAATCTGACTACATATTCACCTATTTTAATATGTGGGCTGGACCAGCTGCTTTTAATATTTCATCTTTTTCTAAGCTAGATGTTAATGTAACATTAATTGAACATGGTAGCACATTTCCCTTCTTACGAAGGTGCTATCAGGGATCTATACACTCTTTCAATTCCAAAAGATAAAGTCTCAGGAAAATGTACTGTTTTATGTAGCCAGGTAGTGAAGAAATTCATTATATTGTCTCTCTTTCACTTCTCAGGTATATCATAAATTCTAATGTTATTTTGTCTCAGTCTATTTTCTAAATCATCAAGTTTTTCTGTAAGCCAGTAATTTTATTTTAAAAGAAATTCAGTCTAAGACTCACCTTCAGTTATTCCTCTGTCATGATCATTCAAAGACTGCTCCATAATGCTGATTTGTGGACATTGTTCTTTCATAACAGCTTCAAAATGTTCCATCCTCTTTCTGATCTGTTCTTTGAAACATTCCACTTTTGTGTCCAGCTTGCCTATTTTAAGTAATATATCCAGTATACTAGATAATATTGACTACATGTCTTTTTAACACAATAATCTAGAGTACCATTTCTTTAGTGACTCATGTTGAAGTCTCTTCTTACTTAACCAAACAGTTGAAATTCTGACAGAAAAAAAAGTTTCTGAATATCTTGAAGCTATAAATCTTTTCTATGATTATTAAAGAATAGCAAGTATCATCAACTTTTAAATTTTTGATTGCATTTTCTGTCAGAGAAAAATTTTCAGTTGCAGATCTTTCATTAGTTGCTGCTTTCAGTTAGCCATCTTGGCCATGCCCCAGGCCTGTTTTTTCGCTGGGTAGTAGTAGTAGTATGAGTCACTCTAATGTAGAACTGATAGCCTTGCATTTTCTGTGGGTAGTAGTAGTGTGGCCCAACCTTGTGTACGAATGAAAGGGCTGTATTTTCTGTGGGTAGTAGTAGTAGTATGGGTCATCTTTGTGTAGTATTGAGAGGCCTGTATTTTCCATAGGTAGTAGTAGTAGTATGGGACACCCATGTGTAGCACTTTTAGGCCTGTATTATCACTGGGTAGTAGTAGCAGCAGTAGTAGTAGAATGAGTCACCATAGTTTAGTAAAGATAGCACTGTATTTTCTGTGAGTAGTAGTAGTATGGGTCACCCTTGTGTAGTATTGAGAGACCTGTATTTTTTGTGGGGGGTAGTAGTAGTAGTAGTAGTAGTATGAGTCACCACTGTGTAGTATTTGCATTTTGTGTGGGTAGTAGTAGTATGGGTCACCCTTATGTAGTATTGATAGTGCTGCATTTTCTGTGGATAGCAGTACTAGTATGGGTCACCTTTGTGTAGTACAGATAAGCCTGCATTTTCTGTGATAGTAGTAGTGGTATGGGTCACCCTTGTGTAATACTGATAGGCCTGTATTTTCTTGTGGGGGTAGTAGTATGGGTCACCCTTGTGTAGTACTTATATGCCTGCTTTTCCTTTTGAGTAGTAGAAGTAGTTGTCGTATGAGTCGCCCTAATGCAGTACTGATAGCACTGTATTTTCTGTAGGTAGTAGTAGTATGGGTCACCCTTGTATAGTACTGATAGACATGTATTTTTTGTGGGTAGTAGTAGCATAGCTCACCCTTGTGTAATGCTGATAGGTCTGTATTTTCTGTTGGGGGAAGTAATAGTAGTATATATCACCCTTGTGTAATACTTATAGGCCTGTGCTTTCTGTGAGTTGTAGTAGTAGTATGGGTTGCCCTTGTGCAGTACTGAAAGGCTTGGGATGTCTGTGGGAAGTATTAGTAGTAGTAGTTTGAGTCACCCTTGTGTAGTAGTGATAGGTCTGTATTTTCTGTGGATAGTAGTGCTAGTAATATGGGTCACCTTTGTGTAATACTGATAGGTCTGATTTTTTTTCCTGTGGGTAGTAGTAGTAGTAGTATGTGTCACCCTTGTGTAGCACTGATAGGCAAAGACATATGCAGTTTAAATAATTATAACAAATTAGACATAATATAAAAACACTGGTTAAGAATCTTTACAAGTTATATGACAATCATTTAATATTTAGAGAATTTTAGACAGTTTATAGAGAAAGTAAAGGTAAGTTAATCTAATACTAACAGGAATTGTAATATGAAGTGAGAGAAAACAGGTTTATGGTATATTTAGAGTGAAAGTCAGGAAGATAATTGGATAGAAGTAAGGAAGTAAGTGAAAAGGGAGAATAAGGAAGTATAAGGAATGAAAATGTACTTGTTCACATTAAAGGATATAGTTTATCCTGGTTTTGAGCAATACAAAACAAAACATAAAACAAAAAAAAGCAGAGACAGATTTTAGCTAGGAAGTCCTTCAGAGTACTTTTGAAAGATGGGAGTGGGGGAATTGACCTGATGCATATAGGTAAGAAGTTCTAGGCCTTAGCAACCTTGTATGAGTACAGACAATGCCTAACGGATTTGATAGATTTGTAGATAGACAAGAGTTTTTGGTCACTGGATTGCAATGAATGAATAGGAACATAGATGTGTGGAATGGTTTTTAGTGCTGGAAAGGCACATGTATACTGGATAATTTTATAGGTGGTAAGAAGCTATGCATGGTTGGTGATGAGGCAGTTCTAACCAATTTGGCCTTTTCAGTGCTATACAGTGGTGGGCTCTGAAAGGGTTATGTGCTGCAAATTTAGCAACTTTGTTACAGCATTGTTCAAGTTTTAATTTTTGTCAAGCCTGGAGTTTACTAAGGATGGGAGCACCATAAAGAAGTGGCAGTATGGTCACCCTTTTGCAGTGATACCACAGCACCAGCTCTCCACTCATCAAAAACATAATCAGAGAAGACAAGTTGAGCAGATTAAGGAGGGTGTTGGAATAGGTTTTACTTGGAAGTGGACAGAAGACAGCCAAGGGCATTTTCAGGAGCTACAAGAGAAAATGTAATAGGTCTAGCACTATAAGTTTCTAGGTGAATGTTTGTTCAGAACCTAAGCTGGTTTATCATCCATCCGAGCATTTGTGAGATTTGTACTGGTGCCTTGGATTCTTGGTAAATGTGGAAAGTGAGACATTTTTCTGTTCTTTCATGTTTCCTAGTTCTGTCCAACAGAACATTATAGAAATGAAGGAGTCGGTAGTTCTAGAAGTTCAAGGATCCTTGCATGACCTGGGAAAATCAAGGAGGGTTAAGAAATCACTTAATATCCCTGTCTTATATCTAATGAAAATTTGCAGCTGAACAGCAATATATACCACAACTACACTCACCAGCTTATAAAATTGATACAGTCCATTTAGCCTAGTAGTGTAAAAAAGTATGTAAACAATCTGAAAAGGGCCATGGAGGCATATTGAGCAGCATATGTATATACTAAGATACCATTTAAACATGGTTGTATGGCTATAAAAGGTAACTGAACTCACTTATGTTTAGTAGAGAAATGGCTTCAGAATGTATAATTTATTTGGTTGTGTTAGAATATAAAAATGGTTTTAATGGAAGGTAAAGGGTAATTATAACAAAACATAGTGCAGTATATTACAGAATTGACTTACATGTTCCAAAAACTTATACATCTAAACTGAAAGTATCAAACAGCTGAAACACAGAGTCTGGAAATATAAAATTCAAAATATAATGTCTGACTTTACATAAAGTTATAATATCACATATGTTGCACTTTTCAATTCAGTCTATGTTTGTCTGTGAAAGGAAATGATGCAAAAAAAAAAAAAAAAAAAAATTATATATATATATATATATATATATATATATATATTGTTCCCTTTCAAAACTTCTAAAACCCATAACATCTAAAATCATAACACCAAAACAATAACATCTAAAACCCATAACATCGAATTTCATAACATCTAAAATGTGCGTCATAACATCGAACACAGTAAATCACATGAAAATAACATCCCCTCCGGATATAACCACACCAAACTAACAACACACATTAGACTATGTTTCTGCAGGGGACAAGCCCCCCTGCACCCACCATGTGGGAGGGTCTGCCCCCCCCCAACCTCCGTATATCAAATATACCAACTCCGAGATCGCACTACACTCAGAAAAAGTTAATTTCCTAACCCCGCTGTATCACAATCACAATAAAGATTGTACACATAATGTCCATATCACTTACCTGTATGGCCTAAAAAACACCCATAGAGTGGCAAAATAAACACTGTATAAACAGTGTAAATTCCAACACTATGTAAATAATAACTATAGAAATAAAAACTACAGCATCTCATAGTGATACCACAAGATTAACAGATTAAACTATAACATTTACACATTTCATGATACACTATTACATATTATACAATTTAGATAACATTTACACATTTCATGATACACTATTACATATTAGACAATTTAGATAACATTTACACGTTTCATGATACACTATTACATATTAGACAATTTAGATAACATTTACACGTTTCATGATACACTATTACATATTAGACAATTTAGATAACATTTACACGTTTCATGATACACTATTACATATTATACAATTTAGATAACATTTACACGTTTCATGATACACTATTACATATTAGACAATTTAGATAACATTTACACATTTCATGATACACTATTACATATTATACAATTTAGATAACATTTACACGTTTCATGATACACTATTACATATTATACAATTTAGATAACATTTACACGTTTCATGATACACTATTACATATTATACAATTTAGATAACATTTACGTTTCATGATACACTATTACATATTAGACAATTTAGATAACATTTACACGTTTCATGATACACTATTACATATTAGACAATTTAGATAACATTTACACATTTCATGATACACTATTACATATTAGACAATTTAGATAACATTTACACGTTTCATGATACACTATTACATATTATACAATTTAGATAACATTTACACGTTTCATGATACACTATTACATATTATACAATTTAGATAACATTTACGTTCATGATACACTAGTACATATTATACAATTTAGATAACATTTACACATTTCATGATACACTATTACATATTAGACAATTTAGATAACATTTACACATTTCATGATACACTATTACATATTAGACAATTTAGATAACATTTACACATTTCATGATACACTATTACATATTAGACAATTTAGATAACATTTACACGTTTCATGATACACTATTACATATTAGACAATTTAGATAACATTTACACGTTTCATGATACACTATTACATATTATACAATTTAGATAACATTTACACGTTTCATGATACACTATTACATATTATACATTTTAGATGTTATGAAATTTGATAGGGTGGCCATGGTGGTGCAGCAGTTAGCGTTGCCACCTCACAGCAAGAGGTTCTCCGGTTCAATCCTCGACTGGGGTGCACAAGTTTCCTCCCACATCCCAAAGACATGCTGTAGGTGGATTGGACACTCTAAATTGGCCCTAGGTGTGAGTGCATGCATGTTTGTGCCTTCTGTGGAAGGTTGGGTGCTGAGCTGGTAACTCAACACTGTAAAACTCCACTAACAATCATGACCGGACAGGTCATCCGCTGTGGCAACCCCTAACCGAGAAAAGCCAAAGGAAGAAGAAGATGTTATGAAATTCGATGTTATGGATTTTAGATGTTATGGTCTCGATGTTTTGATTTTAGATGTTATGGGTTTTAGATGTTTTGAAGGGGAACCATATATAATCTTATTCAAACAATAAGAATGCAACTTCAGTAAATGCAATATACTTGTCTCATATTGTGCAAGCTAAAGGTATGAAATAGGCAGTGGCGGCTGGTGACTTCAAATCACAGGGGGGCTGCAGGAGACAGCTGAATGGGTGGGGTCAAGGGGTGTGTGGTCAACCAGAAAGGGGAGGAGCTATGCACAAAACCACAAAAAACTAACTTTAATTAAATACGCTGCCCTGGGTGGCAAACCATCATTATGAAAGTCCAATCAAGACAAAAATAAGTGTAGAAGAATAAAAATATTTCAATGCATTGGCTGCATGACAGCTTACTTAATATCTAGATGGAAACAAAAGGTTGTGAGGCATGAAAAATAAATTACTTTTTAAATACATTACTGGAATGCCAGTCAAAATCAAGTATAAGAAAAACCAGAAGCACTCAACTCAAACCACTTCTCCTTGCACTGCAGTCCTAATTATAATATATTCAGCTTTATTAAAGTACCAAGTAACATGCTGAAAGTAGAAATCTATGTGATGCCCCCACTTGTAAAAATGTTTCTTATCCAAAAAAGACCTGCTGCCTGACAACTTGTTTCATGGGGAAAACATGATAAAAATAAAAAATGAAAAGCAAACAAGAAACAAGCTCAAGATACATTGCTTAAAGGATTACTGTACAGGTTATGGACCACACATGATTGGCATTCTGTTTAGTTTACGGGTAAAGTCTGTAGAGATGACTGGAAGTCTCCAACAAGTGTAATGAGCTTTTTAAAATAATGGAATCCTGTCCTTTAATACCCAAGGCTTATACATTATCTAGTCAAGTATTCTCTGCATGGCAACAACAGAAAGGCTTTCAATGTTGGCAATTCTTTAACAGTATGCTTATTAAAGCTTACTTGCATCTTACGATCTCAGACAAGCTTACCTTATGGTCATTAAAGCATTGCTACTTAAAAACACAGAGCAACAGGCACTTTGAGTAATAAGCATAAATCAACAGTACAAAAATATGACAGAAACCAGACCATTCTGCAAAATCAAGGACAGATGAAAAGCCACTGTAGTACTTATGCAGTGTGTCCTCCCCATCCAAGGTAGATACAACTACTCCTTGCCTTGCTTGGACACATCCAGAGTCACTACATTGGGGAGTGGGGTGCAACAAGCATGTCACAATTTGAAATCTCACTGGCTGACTGTGATGGCCCTGACACATTTGTCATACCTCTCAACCTCAAGAGCAAGAAATCTGGACAAAGCCATACACAGAAGTGGGACAAAGGCCCAACAATAAGGACAATTTTTAAATATTGCTCTAATAAACTTAGAAAGATAATAGAATAGGTCTTGCATTAGTATGAATTTTCTGAAGGGTATAAAATCTGAAACTCAAATGTCTGTCATTTTCTAACTTCAGTCTTTAGTGATGTCACTAATTTGCCAAAAACACAATTTTATGAAAAATGGACAAAAACGTGATGCAAAAATATAAAATAGACACACAATACAGCTGCTACCTGTCAAAGAAGGGACACTTTAATATTAGTACTGCTACCTTGAGCAGCTAACAAAATATAAAAGAATCTACATGCATTTCAAGTAATCTATAACTTTGATTATTACAGTTATTTCTTAATTGTAAACCCTCCATGTTTTGTTCCAAAATTGGTATTTTGGGGAGTGATTATAAGGGGAAGAGCAACATTTTGAGCCAAAATTGGGGACAGTTGAGAGGTTGGCTATGCCTAATTCTATAAAGCAATTTATTTGCATGTACCTCTCAACCTGTTAATGCAGTAAATCTGAACAAGGCCAAATATATTGGGGCACATATAAACAGTACTAAAATTGCTCTTGTATAAATTGAGACAGTTGATAGAACAGCTCTTACTTTAACATGCATTTTTCTGAAGGTTATGAAGTCTGAAACTTAGAGTGACTTCTGGCAAATCATTTAGGAATTAAAACTACAAATTTTATGAACAAACCAAAAATAAGAAGCAAAAATCTATTCATTCTTTGAAAATCTGGACAGTTGGGAGGTATAGTTCAGCTGGGCCTGTCTGAGTTTGCTGCCCTTCCACCACCTGACAAAATAATGGTTGAATGGAGCCTCTGCAGCCATTCCAATGAACCATTACTTGGCTATTTCACTCCATTTACCATAAACACTAATGTGCATACTGCTTTACTTCTATGATGAGTTGGACTTCATTTGAAAGTTTTATTTTGTATTTTACAGCACAAACACTAAGTCATCTGTTAAACAAAGCAATGCAGTCTCACAATGAAAACTTAGCATTAAAACTTCTCTGCCCTTGAAACTCACATTCATTGAAACAGCATTGAAACCCACATTCAAAGAAAATACATTTTGCCAGTGGCAGATAAAGATTAATTTTGGGCTGTTTTGAATCATAGGCTCCTTGCATATGAAACATACATGTGCTCTTTGATACACCTTCCTCATTGTACTAAAATTATATTCCTTGTACAATACAGTACACTTATTACAGGATGTTTTAAATTTGTTTTGAACATTTTTTCCAGTAAGCAATGAAACAAACCATATGCACCCATAATGGCAAAACTGCCCAGTTGAGAACATTTATCATAAAAAGTCTACTCAGACTTCCACAGTCCACCATTATTAGTAAATATACACAATTCCACAGTCCACCATTATTAGTAAATATGCACAATTCCACAGTCCACCATTATCAGCAAATATGCACAATTCCACAGTCCACCATTATCAGTAAATATGCACAATTCTACAGTCCACCTTTATCAGTAAATATGCACAATTCTACAGTCCATCAGTAAATATGCACAATCTCTGAAGTCAGTCATCTAAATAATTCCACATTAAAGAAATCTGTAACTAATGAAGTGGTTGCTGCTAGCAATCACCTTTATATTTCATGGTTTCATCGAAAATAAAGTGTCTGTTGCCCTCAGGAATAAATTGTCTATATTACATTAAAAAAATGATAAGCTAGTAATAATATTGCAAGAGGAAATGGATGTCAAACTGATAACGAACTCATAGTTAGTATCTTCACCAAGGAGAACATTCTCAGTACGGCAGCATCTACCCCTTGTGGGAGTAGAACCCACAACCTTTTGCATCAAAGCAAGTACACAGCCTGTTGTGCTATAGTATTAACTTGGCAAAGCACTAAACTTCTATTCCCTGCAGCTCTCAGTTCCTTGTAAAATCTACTCAATACTCAACTGCATCTCAACTGCAGCTCAAGAAAACTGGAAAAGCCAAAATGTATTGGGGGTCAAAAGCCCAAAAACAGGGACACATTAAACATTGCTTGTATAATCTTGGAAAGTTGCTAGAATAAAATGTGTTGCCACCATATATTTTACTGCCAAGGTCCCTGAGCAAAAAACAGTCAGAGTAACCTACCACTACGCCACATCACCTGCTTTGTAACAAAGAGGAAGACTGAAACTTAAATGGTTATCATTTAGTGAATTCAGTTCTCACCATAGCTGTCAACCTCTTAGTACAAAACACCTGGACAAACCCAGTAATGAGGAAAATACAGCCCTCAAACATATTCAGTGAATTCAGTTCTTGCCATAGCTGTCAACCTTAGCACAAAAACCTGGACGAAGCCAATAATGGGGGAATACAGTCCCAAAAATAGGGACAAATTTAAAATATTCATCTTATAAACTTCGAAAATTGCTAAAAAAAAAAAGGTTGTGCTACTATGTATTCTGAAGAACATGAAGTTGGAAATTCAAATGCCGGTCAATTTTACTGCGGACAGAACAAAAACAATTTTCAGCAGAGACGCAGGGATTAAAACTGCAGACACATCTTTGTAAAATGGCAGGGCACCAGAGCAAATCCACACAAACACAGGCAGGAGATGCACACTCCACACAGAAGCCACCCCAACCAAGAATCAAACCAGAAAACCTATAGCTGTGAGGCAACAATACTATCACCGCACCATCAATTATGCAAGGAATTAAACATTCAGAAACCTGAAGTCTGAAATTCAAATGCCTGTCAATTTTACTGCGGACAGAACAAAAACAATTTTCAGCAGAGACGCAGGGATTAATACTGCAGACACGTCTTTGTAAAATGGCAGGGCACTAGAGAAAATCCACACAAATACAGGGAGGAGATGCAGACAGAAGCCACCCCAACCAAGAATCAAACCAGAAAACCTATAGCTGTGAGGCAACAATACTATCACTGCACCATCAATTATGCAAGGAATTAAACATTCAGAAACCTGAAGTCTGAAATTCAAATGCCTGTCAATTTTACTGCGGACAGAACAAAAACAATTTTCAGCAGAGACGTAGGGATTAAAACTGCAGACACATCTTTGTAAAATGGCAGGGCACCAGAGCAAATCCACACAAACACAGGCAGGAGATGCAGACTCCAAACAGAAGCCACCCCAACCAAGAATCAAACCAGAAAACCTATAGCTGTGAGGCAACAATACTACCACCGCACCATCAATTATGCAAGGAATTAAACATTCAGAAACCTGAAGTCTGAAATTCAAATGCCTGTCAATTTTACTGCGGACAGAACAAAACCAATTTTCAGCAGGGATTAAAACTGCAGACACGTCTTTGTAAAATGGCAGGGCACCAGAGCAAATCCACACAAACACATGGAGGAGATGCAGACTCCACACAGAAGCCACCCCAACCAAGAATCAAACCAGAAAACCTATAGCTGTGAGGCAACAATACTACCACTGCACCATCAAATGCAAGGAATTAAACATTCAGAAACCCTTAAGTCTGAAATTCAAATGCCTGTCAATTTTATTTAACATTTTTAATCAGGACAGTCTGACTTGGAACAAATAAACAATTTTCAGCAAAGGCCCAGGAAGAAATAATGCAGACATGTCTTTGTAACATGGGAGGACACAAAAGCAAACCCACACAAACACAGGGAGAAGATACAGACCCCACAAAGAAGGAACCCCAGCCAAGAATCAAACCCAAGAACCTGCAGCTGTGAGGCAACAATGCTACTACTACACCATCAAATATCAAGCATTGCAACATTTACAAACCACAGATATTATGAGGAACAGATCAGATCGAATATGAGGCAAAAATCTGAAATTTTTTTACAAATGGTGGTGGGTAGGGAACTCAAGTCTTTAACACCTGCATACAGGGTACAGGGTTCAAGCCTGAGGCATTCCCTACCACACCACCATAAGCACCTGGGGCATTTACACACACACACACACACACACACACACACTAGTAAAGCACAAGCACCATACACAAACTCCAGTAAAGCACAAGCACCATACACAAACTCCAGTAAAGCACAAGCACCATACACAAACTCCAGTAAAGCACAAGCACCATACACAAACTCCAGTAAAGCACAAGCACCATACACACACAAATAAACATTGTAAATTAAAAAGCACAAACTCCATACAAATAAACATTGTAAATTAAAAGGCACCTTACTTGAATACATCCAGCTAACGTACATCCTTCCCGCGCAATACTGAAGACCCGCGAGATCCCAATGCTCCTTCCCGACGAGATCCCTAATGCTCTGTCCCGAGTCCTTGCAGTCCGGACGTGACCCATAATCCTGGCGAGTCTGTGCACTGTAAAAGTGCACAGACGTCTCCTTGTGTCCCCCTATGGGAACGGCCGGACTGCCTTGAGCATGCGCATAGACCGACAGTAGTCGGGACTCGGTCTATGCGCGAAGTCCGCGAATTTTGAAAAAATAATTTTTTTTATTTTTCATTTTTCTTTCTTATTTTTCTTTCTTTTTTTATTTTTGAGGGGGCTGCAGTCCGGCAGCCCTATGCCACGAGCCGCCCCTGGAAATAGGTAAAAAATGTAAAGTGATCCTTGTCCCGCTCCCCTTCAATAAACACATCACACCAAATGACGTTTGGCGACCTTTATTAAACTTCCATAATATAGCTTTGATAACTAATGTCTATTACAACTGATCATAGTATAGCTGATTTAATCACAGCATAAACATGCATGTAATGTTAATCAGGACAGCATGACCTCACTCATCCAGACTCCGTAAGTAGCGTCCATACCTCCACTCACTTACTTTACTTATGAAGCAGCGTCCCACCACTCACTTCACATGCCATTTATTGAATAAGTCAGGACAGCATGACCTTACTCATCCTGACCCAGTAAACAGCATCCATACCTCCACTCACTTACTTTACTTATGAAGCAGGTCCAACAACTCACTTCATATACCATTTATTGAATTACACCTCCAACCAGATAAGCAGCATCCTTACCTCCACTCGCTTGTATTTACCACTTATTGAATTAAACATCCAAACCAATAAGCAGTGAGCTTACCTCCGCTCGCTTGTATTTACCACTTATTGAATTAAACATCCAAACCAATAAGCAGTGAGCTTACCTCCGCTCGCTTGTATTTACCACTTATTGAATTAAACATCCAAACCAATAAGCAGTGAGCTTACCTCTGCTTGCTTATTTATCAAGCAGCCTCCAACTGCTCACTTTTTTTTCCCAACTCATTGAATGGAACCTCCAACACCAGAGGGGGAACAGAAGAGGGCAAGCCTGATCCTCATCTCTGCCCACCAGCCTGACCAGGCTGTTCCCCTTCTCTCCTATCAGAATTTCAACACCCTAACTACCCATACAAAAGGGGAGGGTGGTTCAACAAAACATCATTTGGTATACCCATGTTCTCCAAATCCATCTGGATCCCTATTAGCAACCCCAATAGCCCTGTCATATGAGCACCGAAATCCACCACTTCACTAACAGTTAAACCAATGATCCCTTTCCAATAGTAAAATAATAATTATATATTTGCATAACTTCTGCCTATTAACTAAATTATCACTCATTCCAACTACCATTATTAACCTCATACTGAGCCCCTGGGACATTACCTGCCCTAGGCAACACCAAAACCTTAAACCCAATGCCATGTGAAACTATGCAAGGGCAATTGCCTATCAACATCCTAACAGCAGCCCTATATAATAAAGTCCAAAAGGAATCTTGCCATCTCTCCAACTATACAGTACAAGAGTAGCACATAATGACCATCTTTGCCTTTGGTGACCCTCAAAATACTTTCAGAAGGATTAAATACAGCCATAACATAAATGCCATAGAAATTGTAACCCCCTAAACTCCATATCCCAACACCAATACCTGCAATAAACTCCATCTTCACAATAGTCAAAGTCCGTACATCTTCCTTTTCAATCTACCCTAACCCTTCAAACCAATGACAACTAACTAAATTAATTCAATTATATCCTTGTCATTCATCAAACTAATATACTTGTAGCTAAATCCTTCAGACCAACTGAACTGCCTTACCTTGCTCCCAAGCCTGTCAAATATTTAAATCTTCCATCAAAATTCTTCCCACCGACCGCTGTAACCCACACCAAAGTAAACTAGCCTTACCCTACCATATGTTTGACTTATAAAGAGGTGCCCCAACCTCCTGCAGCAAGCCTTTAACCTTAATGCAATGTGATACACCTCCACAAACAGACAACACAACCCATTTCACTGCCATCTTACACAACTGAAGTGAACCCTAATCTCCAACACCCACTAAACCTACTTGATGTCAAACAAACTCCAAATACTCAGCATCCTCAATTGTCCCTCCAACCTCTTGCCCACCAAACCACAAATAGCCCCCCCAAATTATGCCCCCTAACACACCACCTTGTATAAAATGTGTAAACAAAATGCAGATCCCCATGACCAACCCTATCCATCTGCCACAAGAGCCATCTCAGTGAATTAACTGAAAGGCAACACAATGGTAAACTTCACCAACAGCAGAGTAAACAATAGGACAGGAGTAGTGAATCATACTGAAATGTTTGTGAACAGTAAGGAAGCATCTAGTAGGTTAAATGAGGAACAAGAAATTAATGAAACTGAATATGATGAAAATTATCCCCCTTAGAAGGTCTGAGATAATAGGAAATAGATACAAACATAATAATACCATTTTTTTAATCAGGCCCTAGCACCTAAAGGCAACAGGTACAACCTGGGGACAGCAGTGGGAGAGGATCTACAATTAGAAAGCGAAATACTATCCACAATTACTTCTAACAATGAACATTGTATAGACAATTCTATCAATGTGTTATATTAAGAGAAAGTTTTATGTTCCAATGGGTTTAACATTTTTAATTACACAGGTTTAGAGATAAACCATGCACATTTTTCCCTTTTAAAACAAAAGTGGGAAATTCATTCCAGTTGCAAAAATTCAGGTGCCAGATATTTTGACAGAATTAAAACTCTTTTCAAGAAAGTTCAATTTGCAATTCATGTTTAACAAACATATAATTAAGCAGCCAAATGAATCTAAGCAAGGACAGCTCTTTAAATGTAAGAGCACATTCAATCCCTTCATGCATTTACCATTACAGCATATGAACAGGTATGTTCAAGAGAGATATATGAGGAGTTAAAAAAACAAGAAAGGATGTTATTTTAACTTATCTAAAGAGGAAACTGAAGTGTAAAGCTTATTAGGACTAATGATATGTTTAGAGTTATGAAACCTGATAAGGGTGAGGGGGATTGTTTTGGTTGAGAATAATGATTACAGCACACATATGCTAGAATTGTTTCATGATACAGACACATATATAAAAGCATCTTATAATGAAGTTATGATTGCACATAGGAAGATACAATTGTTCCTTGAAGATGCATTATATCAAGGTGTAATCTTAGAAGATTTATTCACCTTTCTTAAAAATTAACATCCTGTTAATCCTGAGGCATTTGGGATTCCCAAAATGCATAAGGATATACGTAATCCACCATACAGAGTTATTATTGCAGCCCAAGGTAGTAGCACCTACCCATTAGGGGTTTTATAGATAGATTATTTAAAACTACAGTGTTTTCAATTGAGTACCTACTGAAAGATTCCTGGGATTTTCTGTCTAGGATAAGGCAAGACTGGTACAGTGACAACAGCTGTTTTTCCACTATGGATGTAGCTGATATTTTTATATCCATTCCCCACAGTGAGGGATTAAATCTATTTAGGGAAGCTATTATCAATCTCACCAGTTTGAGTAGTACTAAGGTGAACTTTTCAGTGGATGTGATGGAAATGATTTTAACGAACAAGTACTTCACTTCTGAAGGTAGTTTCTTTAAACAGATCAAAGGAGTAGCAATGGGGTAGTTGTGCCCTCATTTATGCTAACCTTTTAATGTACTCATGGGAACAGAAGAATATTTTCATTCCTAGATTTCAAAGCAAGTGGATATTTTATTATGTTACCTCGATGATGTCTTCATTTTATGGAAAGACAATATGGTCAATAATAACAATGCGATTAATTTTTTAGATAACACTTCTTCCTTCTTCAGATTCACTGCTACAATTTTGGACATCATTAATTTTTTAGATGTCACCCTAACAATGTATTTCTACAGAAAAATGTTCACTTCTAGGATTTACAGAAAAGATACTTTCTCCAGCAATTATTTAGATTATCATAGTCAACACCCCAAATATACAAAAAAGAACATCTTTGAAGGCCAGTTAGTGTGAGCAGCAAGAATGAGCTCTAGTTGGGTCCTATTTAAAAGAGAACCTTGTCTCATTATTAACATGTTTTCAGAGAGAGGTTATCCTAGAGAACCCCTGTATAGAACAAGCTGTGAGGTAGCTCAGGGTTGGGTATAAAGTTTAAACCACTTCTAGGGTAAGGGAAGGAGAATGTGAGCTTTCCCACTCCACAAGTTGATTGTGAATTTAATCACAATATGGTTTTACCTTTTGGAGATGGACATAAAGAAATTATGAATATAATGAGAAGGAACTGGGTGGTTTTCAGAACAAACAGTGATTTTCTTAAAATTATTGGTGAAAATCCAGGGTTTGTGTTCAAAATGAGAAAGAATTTAAAATATTTATTTGAACATCCAACACAAATTCGTATATCTAACAGCAAGGGGACCAGTAAGTGTGAAAATTGTCCACAATGTAAATACGTTTTTGAGGAATCATATTTCTGTCACTCGAACATGTTAAAACCTATATTTTTTAAACATGGAAATTGTGCAACAAAAGGTTTACTTTACTTAGCAATATGTATGACATGTAACTATTATTACGTGGGAAAAACCGAGAGACAACTTTGAAAATGTATTTACGAGCATGTTTACGCTATTATTAGCAGAAATGAAAGCAATGCACTTTATAAGCATTCACTTGATTGCCAGGGTTTTTCTAGCTAGATTTAAGTTTGCTATTCTTGTCATTATTCAGAAAGCAAATAGAAGTGGTCGGTGGGAACTGCAAATTGAAAAGAGTGAATTAATATGGCAATTAAAGCTTAATGCAACCACAGAACCAGGAATATATCTCAATTTTACCTGTTAAAAGACAAAGCTTTAAAAAGATAATTCAGAGTATATTTTTATATGTATTAACATGTTTTTAACACATTTTTGATCACTGAAAGTTTTTTTTTTAAGGAAATGTATTGCAATAATAAATTTTATTGATTGATTCAATTGTTAATTTGACTGATTGTACTATTTAATGACAGTCTAGGACTGTGTTAATTTATTCTGATGAAGTCTTGGCACTAACCAAAATGAAAGTGCTTAATAAATTGTTTGTTCATGAAGTTTGGTGGAATTGCCTGTTTTTATAAACTTTAGAAACTAGCCTTACACTGTTGGGATTTGTGAGCCACAGTTCATCTGTTTTTTCATTCCTTAGTTTTATTTTACTGGGTGATTTGTTGCATTTCTGGGTTGGAAACTACACCAACATATTAACCCCTACCCGAGCAACCCACTTAAACTGGCTGACATGCAACTTTAGTAACCCAAGAAGCTTAAGAACATCCTTAATCTGTTGATTCACCCCGGCTTCCCCTTGAACCTTTTCTTTCCTTTTGATATGTTTTGTATCTGTTAAGCAAATAAGCATGTCCTACATCAGCAAGGAATCACAAACAAATGCCTTGCATAAGACTTCTGCTTAACAAACGAAATATCCAATTCCACGCCTGTCCCCCAAAAAAAACACATACCCACAATGCTCCATTCAAACCCTATCTATCCATAAAAGTCATACCTCTACCGAGCATCTCCTTCCAGCCTATAGCAATGTAAAATGGTACACTTGTTACTTGCTCCAAACCTTAAACTATGTGACATTAATAAAACCTGCTTGAGGGATAGATTTGTCTCCCAGAAAATACCACATTTAAGACAAACTCCCACTTTAACAAACCCCCTCCTTAGCCCCCCCAAAACAACTGGCTGTGTAAGCTTAAATTCCCCAACAGTTCCACCCATGTCCATCTTAAAGGACAATAGGAGCAGCATGTGGAAGCAAGATCTGAACTTGGCTAGCTTGCAAGGGCCCTAGAACCAGTGATCTTATAGCTTCCTTTGATACTGTGATTGCTGTGCCTCCACTATACCTGTGAAAACCCCAAACTCGCATTAATCCCCTGCCCTGCATCACCCTACTCAAAACATACCTCCTCTCAACTTGCCCCTACACTACCTCAAAATGCTTTAAGTCCATGTGCCTTAATGACCCCCAAATAAAATTACCTGCTACCATGTGCACCTCTCCAGCAATCAAAACATCCACACAAGCAGAATCCATTTCTTTTAAAATCCATTTCCAGCAGGGCACTGATGGTTGCTCACTCAGCACTCTCCATCAGGTGACCAGGATCTCCTCCCTTCAGGTCACCAATCGATGGCCACTCAAATTCCATACCTCCACAATCTGCAACCACCTTGAGCTCCACATCCATCCATCACTTAACAAACTGACTTCCTTCAGTTCGCTGACCAATGCCCAGTCTATGCTTCCCTACCTGCAAAAAAAAAAAAAAAAAAACTGTAAATTCTCTGCACACACATAACCATAACTTCTTAATGACAGCATTAAGCACTAGCGGGGCCTACCCCTCTTCTGATAAAATGCAATGCCCAGGGATCATGTGCTACCCTCCAATCACACTTCATTATCCTTGCTGCCTCCCTCCCCTTCCATTAATCAATCTCTTCTACACCTATTGTATTATTTCTATTTATTTATATTGCTATTATTGTTATTATATTTACCAAACAGAAGTGGCAAACACACCATAGTGCTCTGCTGTGCATGCACATTGTCAATGTCAACTTACTGCAGCTAGGAGTAATAGCACATGCAGATCACACCTCCCTACCCATTAGAACAAAAGAAGTGACCAAGGGTAAATTATTTGACTGCCCAAATTGATCACAAAATGCTTGTGTCCAGTCTACCAGGAGAGCTCCTTCTGCCTTCATCTGCTCACAGTATGCATCTGAGTGAGTCAGTTAATTAGTAGGAATTTCCTGAAGGTTAAGTAGTCTGAAACATCAATGTCTATCATTACTTCAATCTCTAATGATTTGCAAGTAATCATCCACCCATGAATTGTGGGCATTCTTCAAAATCTTTACAATTGCAAGGTTTTGGTAATGATGCGCAAGGTTATTAAATGTTTACCTGAGGCCAGTGGAATATAAGATGCAGGAAAACTGCTACAAAAATATTGTAAATCAAAGGACTGGCAACACCTAACTATTCAAAACTATGTTGTTTGGAGCCATGCCTATTGTTTAGGAGCTTAACCATGTCTGTAAATACATTCATATGCAAAATGATCTTCCATGAACCTAATCAGTTAGCTGTTGAGGCTGTAGGGACATGATAGCAAATAAATCCTTACTTACACATGTACATGCAAACAAATATTTAGTGGTGACCACTAATGACTGCTAGCCTTGTCACTATACCAAAACAGTTATTCCCATATAAGTATCCCAACTGCTCTTCAACATATCTGAAGTAATTCATGATACAATTACCTCATTACTTAATTACCAAGCAATATGCACTTCCATGTCATGAGTTGCATCCCAAGCCAGCAAAAGCAATCCATGCATATCAAAAAGGCCAGCACAGAAAAGACAATAACAGGACAGCACCCGAGAAAAAATTCTACCAAGAAACCCACACTCTTCCAACAAACTTCCGTCCTGAAAACCCAGGAACCAGGACCAGTTCACATGCTGCTCATACAAGGTTAGTAAACCTAATGAAGTCAAAATGCCAAAGCTTCTGCTATTAACAATAGAAAGTCAGTAAAACCACCGATTTGCATTAGCATGGCATTCCTGAAGGATAGTCTTTGCAACGCTACCTAACCTAAACCACCAAAACCCCATATTATAGGAAAAAGTTGACACTATGAGAAAACTGTCCTTCTCTGCCCATCCATACCCTTGAGAAGGATACTCCATTCACTAACCCCACCATCTACAATCCCAATGGAGTTCACCACCGATTTGGATCACCCTCACCTCAGTCCTCTCTGCTAACACACCCACAAAAAAAAAAAAAAAAATTAGTACCACTACCCAACCTTCTTAGTGAACATTACTCACCTCTTCCATAGTCAGCTATTCTAAGGCCTACCTGACCACCAATACCAACAGATCATCACAGACGAAAACCTGTCTTAGCAACTTCATGCCAAAATGTGATTCCTTACCCAGTTACGCTTGCCTAAACCCCTTAAATCCATCCCCACCCTTACCCCATTTCCTCCCAATCATCCCTCCTTCCCATTTAACCTTTTCATCCCCCACCCGCTTAACTCCCAGTAATGTATTTATCTAGCCCCCTTCTGAAGATGTCCCTGGACAAATTGGTTTGTTACCAAACCTCATTTATTGAAAATGAAAATGAAGGAATTTTGTTTAATTTTAACAGTTAAAAACCTTCATATTACCATAAAAAATAAAGGAGTATGAAATAAGTACTGCAATATTTAAAACAATAACAGATACTAACATGCACTGCTGTACTGAAGAAAAAACATGCATATATGTATCAGATGGGAAATTTCACCGACCTTCATCTCTAAATAGGAAGCAGCATCCCACACTCTTCAGCTAACTATATAAAGTTAGTCTAAAGTTGCAGTAACTCATAGGTAAAGAGAATAGTTGGTTAACCAACAAAATCAAATATTTTCTACAATCCTCAGCCACCATTTAAAACTGTAAGCAAAGGATGAGGAACATTGCCCTCCTAGATGGGAACATGTGTAAAGACAGAATGCAAACACATTTACTGCATAGGTCTACAATGGAAGCAGTCTTCAGATTTGTATTTTAATTTTTAACATTTTACCGATGTTTATTCAAGCTTTATCAGATCCAAAATGCAAGCCAATTACATAAGGAATATAAACCATGCAATTTAGATTTAAGTCAAGTAGCATATAAAGAAAATAGTCAGATATAAAATTTCACCCATGCGTATTATGCTACCAGTAAAAATGGCAAGTCAACATGCATTAAAATAATGCCTTATTTTAGTTCTTTAACAGGTGAACTTTCTGCATTGGCGTATACAACCACAAGCATAACATAATGGTTTGTAAGAGTGGCTTACATACAAATTATTTACTTTTTCAAAATGTGTTGCCACATCTGATAAGCATTGCAAAACAACTATGAATGTGCAACATTATAGCACTTGCAACTGCTAGCAAAGCAGCTTTCCATATGGCTGTAATTCATGAAAATTGCCTCTAATTGAAAATAATATATAGTGTAATATCAAACACAAAAGAGTGATCTTTTAGATAGAATCTAAAAAAGTCAAACATCTACAAAACACAAAAAACAAAATTTTTTGCAGGGATGCAAACCCTGCTGCATCCACCCCCACTAACTATATAGATCAACTCCAAGATTCCCAAACAGTGTGAAAATGGCAAATTCCCAGACTTTATTGTACCATGATTTGTGCATTTGCACTTACAGACTGCAAACATCGAAACATGCTGTTTCCTCTTCATTTCACTTAGGCTGTTCCAGTAAGCAGGCTCGCCACTGCTCCGATCTAACTTGAACCACTCACTGCAGTTTATTGTAAAGCACTTTTCGTCAACACTAATGGAAAACTTCTTCAGACAACAAGGTAAAAAAAGCACTTCTTTTAAAACTAAAAGGGTGCCAACATTAACAATAACATCAGTGAGTGGTTCAGGTTAGATCGGAGCCTGTGTTTTGTTTCATTTTCTCAAGTTTCTTTGTTGTTTTTCTGGGTTTACATGCTCTCCACTGCTGTCATGCTATAACTGAATGACAAATGAAATGGAAGTGGTGGGTATAAAACACATATAACTACGTTAGTCCTCAGCAATACCATTGGTAGTTTTGTCTGCAGATTTAAAATCTGTTACAAAGAGTGAGGTATCAGGAAAACAAGGAGATGAGCTCAAACATTGCATATCTGCTGGTCATGAAGAGGGGGGGGGGGTTGTTGCAGTGAAGGTTGGCTGCTTGGACAGAATCCAAGGAATTTGTGCAAAGAAGGCATTATAATAGAATCAGTATGAGTAAGAGACAGAAACAGCCAAGGCATATGATTAAACACAAGGGAAGAGTGATGCAGTGGTTAGCATTGTCATCTCACAGCAAGAGGTCCTCTGGTTCGATTCTTGGCTGTGGTGCCTTCTGTGCAAAGTCTGCATGCCCTCCCTGTATTCACATGGGTTTCCTCTGAATGCTGTGGTTTTGTTCCACATTTCAAAGATATACATCTGGAGAATTTCTCCCTGGATCTCCCCTGAAAACGGGCTCTGTCTCAGTCAGAATTTCCCAGTAAACAAATAATAAATAAATAAATATATCAAGGTGACAAACAAATGAGAAGACAAAGACAGATATGTCTATAACCTAAAAATAAAGTTGAAAAATTCTTCAGGAAGCCCAGGTTGCATCAGAAGTGAAATTGACCAAAAATGGAAAGAAGCTGAATTGATGCTTTTAATACAGGGGGCAAGATCCAAGACTTCATTGCAAGAATTTGGATGGAGGTGAGTGCTGTAAGGATACACTAGATTAAGCAAAACTGTCAAATTAAGTTTGCAGCCTATTCTTTAGAAAGGAGGACAGAGATGTGGTACAGCAAAGATGGGAACCACAGAAAGGGAATTAGCTACAAGACTACATAGAGGCCTGCTCTGAGAAGGAACTGTGCCAGTACTGTGGGGTTAAAATGATGAAAGATACAGTGAAAAAAATGACTTTCCATACCCAATAATTAAGAAGTTAGCACTTGCTGTTCAAGGGTTATATGCATAGCTGCTCCCCTCCCCCCACACACACTATATTACACAGTTGTGATAGGTTGCAGAAGGACAACAACAATTCTGCTATGGTTAGGGAAAGAACTGGATGATTGTAAACTGGATATTCTCGTGGATATCTCAGCTACAGTTACGGAAAAGAAACAGAAGGCCAAACTCATAAAGATTATAAATGTCAGTGTGTTAGCAGACAAAATCAACATGGATTCAAGGAAATAAAAGTCTTCTCATTTCAATCTGATGTGGCACTACAAAATGAAAAAAGAAGCGGCTCAAAGAAACCCATTGAGTATGATGCATCTAAATGTTGTCAGGGGTTTCAAAGAAGCATAACACAGTGAACCTGTAGAAAGGTTAAATCGTATACAGGTAGTTTCTACAAAAAATGTAAGGGGAGCCAAACTGGTTGCAGGACTGAAATTGGGGGGTATTTCTAAGTGGGAGGCAAGAATACTGTGTCAAAGGAGAAATCAGTGAAAGTCAGGAAGCCCATGCCTATTTTAAAGGAATCCTGTTGGACTGACTGCAAAGTACAGATTGGGTACCAAGCACAGAATTCACCCAAATGCGTGACTAGTGATGTGGCAATAATAATTCTTACTCATAAAGTGAAGGCCCTGTAACCTCCTTCATGTCCTGAATGCTGCTGCTGTTGTAACACAGAAGGAATGAAATGGCATACTTTGATGGAGGAGGAGTTAGGCTTGAGATCCCCTTAGATCACACAGTACATTGTCAGTGTTGAATAAAATGCTTGTGAGTATATGGAGGCAATGGCTTTGCAGTTCAGGACTGTACATCAGAAATGTAAAGGACTCATATCCAGCAGCCCAGGTTCAATAAATCAATAAAAAAAATGATTATGCTTTTTAATTCATATACAACGCATATCTTCTATGTTATGATAATGACAATTTAAATAAAATAAATCATATCTTAACTACTTATAAGATTTTCTGGTGAACTATAAATTATTGCTCTAGTTACGTGATGGAATTTTAAATATTTATAATTATTATTTGTATAGTTAAATCCTGAAAGAATAATATCATTGATTATTGCTTTAATTTTAGCTAAGATCATTTGAGGGTAGTAAGCCCTTTGAAGTTGGACACGCATTTGGGAGTCTGCACCCTCGCACTCACAAAAATTACAAAGTCTATCAAGACCAAGTACACTTAGCAAGAAGGAAGCATTCATTTTTGTTTTAAATGTTTTACTTTTCTCGGTGGAATATCACATTGGAGTTGGAATAATTGCCAGTGGAGGTTGGTGGTAGATCTGCTCATTTGGAGACACAGGAGAAATGACGTAACAGATGTGGGTCCATTGCTTAGAAAAGAAGAAAATGCAAATGAGCAGAGTTAGATCCTGGACAGCAGGCAAGAGACTTGATAAAAAAGTAGCTCAGAGTCCAGGAAAGACAGGGGATGCTGGAACAGAGATGGCAGAAAAGGAGATAAAGGAGTATGAGATGATGGACAGACAAGGACATACGTGTTCCCAAAACAGAAGGATATGGGAATTCATCAGAAAAGTCTAGCAGAGTGAGTAGCAGGGCATTGTTGGACATTTTCTCCAAATCAACAAACACAGAAAACAAACATTGTGGGTTGTCAAGGGGTCTTGAAAGACTCAGCAAGACTTTAACTGATGTTGAAAACATTATAATATCAAAAGGAGTTTAATGGTAATGTAGAAACAGAGATGTCAGATTATCAAATGTAATCTACCAAGAGAACCCTGGACTACACTGGTCGTAATTTCATTTGCAGTATAATGTGCTATGCTATTACATTATGAGCCATTCAAAGCTAAATGAAAATTCTGCAAGAGGAGGTCTCCTTCAAAATCAGCTCAGCATTCACTGGAATTCAGCATGTGCATGTGCTGGGTACTTTTCTTTTCATAACTGGTGTCATATAAATAACACAAGCAGCCATATTTTTGACTAAGATGATTTCACTGGTGTAAATAAGGAAAACAGAACAGGTATTTGTCGATGTATTTCTTACATTCCTGATGGTGAAAGGTTCTTTTTTTCTCTGTTGTACAATAGCAAAGGGAGATCCTTAACAACATTAAAAACTATGAGTCAGGCTAACTTTGGACTAGTTATATATGTGATTGAGCTTTACCATGCATCCTGATTAGCAATTTTACTAACAATTAGTGAAGGGCCTCTCTTATCTTCATAATATACTGTCTGTTTCTTTCTCTTCCTTCACCAGTTGCAATACACTTCTGAGTCCCTTATATCCAGTTAGATGGTCCCTAGATGATGAGTGGAAGGCATCAGGAGAAAAGAAATAATTTTTAGATGGTGTAAATTTTTTCTACCCTATAAGAATGAAGAATGCTGAATGTAGGGACCAGTCAATGACATCACTTAGTGAGAAGGTTAGGATCAAGAAGAATCTCCATTCTAGCATACTATTACCAGTGGGGGTATTTAGACTCAATTAATGGCAGTTACTCTTACTTTTAGCTTTCTTTGTTATTAGATCAGGCATAGATGGTTTGGAGGTGCACAAGAGGGGGAAGCTTTTTTCCTTCTTCCTCAGCCTGATGATGACAGAGTGTAAAACCTTTTGGGGTGTTCAGAGTCACAAGGAGCAACACCAAACTGGGGTAAAGAGGATGTAGAATCAAGAAAGTGGCCTCAAGTTGGATACATGTTAACATCCTATACAAAGGAAAATAATCTTTTAGAAATTAGAGATGATACATTGTCATATTGCTTGTCTACATGAAACAAGATTAAAAGTCAAAGAAGCAGGTAAATTCAAATCAGGCAATTCATAACATGTTTATGTTGATGATAATGATGGAGGGCTAGCAAGGAACTTATAATGTTATTTCACAAATCTTTGCAAATTAGCATGGAAAGACCAAAAATAAGTCAAGAAGGTAAATGGATTACTTGAAAAGGTAGTATCAAAATGAATGTTTGGCTAACTGGAAATATTTATGTGCTTAATAGTGACATTCCATAGTTTTAATACATATTTTGAGAACTGGAGCAAGATTTATTGAGGGTTAGAAAGAGGTGCTTTATTTTCGGACCTCAATTTAATGCTAAATGTGAATATTAACAGGCTATATGAAAGACAAGGACCACATGGAAGGACAAAGAAAGTAGTGAAAGATTTGCTAACAAAACTGAACTGGGTTGATAGTTGAAGAGAAACACATAGTCAGAGCATGGCAGCAACTTTCACAACAAAACTCTGTTGTCAAGGCAGTAGACTAGGTCTCATTGTAATCCACAATATATGGCTAAAAATGTTGATGAAGTTGAGAAAGACTTCAGTTTTTTAGACCACACTATGGTTGTAATGGCAGTTAAGGCACCATCTCAAGAAGACAGGTTTAAGGGATGGAGATGGGCACACTACAAATGGATGGGGATTAGGGAAACAGCACCAGACAAGGTTATGAAGCATCATAACAGATGTGATAAACAGAAATGAAGAAACCAGACAGGAACTGGGGATTTTCTGATGGGAAGGATGTAAGGTGGCATTAAGAGGAGAGATAATGCAACAAAAAGGTAGACATAAGAGACAAAGGGGTGCCCTGATTAAAGAAAGGAAAAAGGTGTAAGTTGAACAACAAATTATACAAAGTAAAGAAAGTGTAACCATGAAAGAAAATAGTAATATGGAAAGACTGGAGATGGACATTTTGGATATGTCACAGACAGACACAGAGCTTGCTCAGAATGGGGATTTTTGGAGGCTGAGAACCAAAAGTGAGCCAAGATAGTTTGTATACTTGTTTCAGTCTAGAAAAGAGAAACTGTTAATTAGGTAGGTTAGGTATATAGTAATCTTGTCAAATGGTTTTGGACGTACTGAAAGTTTAGGATACCTAAAGAAAAAAAATTAATGGGGATCAAAGTATGTGTATATACCTAGACATCACAGCTAAGGAGGTGAGTGCAGCTATTTCTGACTTAATTCCTATTAATTCCACAGGCCCAGATGGCTTCCAGGCTGAATTTGATAAGTGTGGAAAACAGATTTTGGGGGAAAAACTGGCAGTGCTATATAATCACTTAAAAGAGAGTGGGCTGCAGTTAGTGGGTTCCTATCAAGCATTAATTATGGTGTTATTGAACGGGGACAATAAGATTCGATCAGATAGTGAATTTTGTACTATTTCTTTTTTAGATCTGGATGTAAAAGATATTGGCAAAACAATTAGAGAGATTACTGCCAAACCTAATTAAATTAAGGATGGTTAGAGCGGCTTCATTAAAGGCAGGTCTATTATAAACAATTGGAGGAGGTTTCCATGGGTGCATATTGGACTCTGATGTGGCACATCTGCTATGTGAAGCACAGAGGCAACAATGAACATATTGATAAGACAGGGAAGGCTCTTGGATGGATTCTGGAGAAGAGATAAACTAAATGAATGAGGGAGACTACAAGATTAAGGAACCACCTATGGGGAGAGAGCCCCTTGGACAGGATTTAGCTTCATCTAGTAGTAAATCTGAGAATGTGTAGAGCTGAACCATGGAATATAAAACCTCTGACACAATGAAAAATAAAAAATAAGGGGAAGCGGAAAACTTCCTAGCAGCTCAGATTGGAATACAAGCTGGTAGTGCAGACTGGTTGGTACTGAAAGAGCTACATAGTATATACAAGAAGGAACTAGACAAAAATAGCTGAAGTAGAAAAACAGTACCATGGAAAAATGGTTAGTACTTTGGAATGGTAGGGCAAGCTTGATCTCTAAAGAAATGTGGAGTAAGAGGACATAAGCACTAATACTAGAACAAAAGAGTTGGGAATGGATAGAAGATATTAAGGTAAATCAGTAGGAATGGGTAGAATTATGGGATAGGGGTCACAATTTTGGGTAGGTGGTATAAAGTAGGAGATTAGCAACTGAGTACTATACAGATAGTATCTTTGTTGTTTCAAGAGGGTCAGCTCCTAACTAGTCAATGTGGGCAATGCAGTACCAAAGCAGCAGGTATTTTACATGTGTTCTGGGAGTGCCCAAGAGCACAGGTGTACTGGAAGTAATCTATAAAAATTACAAAGGGTACTTTTGGGATTGTCCAAAAATGCATTGGCAGTTTTGGCCACATAGTATTAACAAAGGCAAAAATAATAATATTATAGAAAATATGACATCAATGTGGATAATGGGAAGCAGAGTTAAAATGCAGTTTGCCCGATAGTGTAACCAGTCAATATCTACCTTATAGATATCACTTAACCTTATTATGCACTGATGTATCAGGAAAGCACCACTGTCTTATAAAACCCAGGGCTGAGATTGGCAATTCCCCAGATGTTGAAGCGTATATCTATGAATTTGGGATTCAGTATTGATAATGGTTAATTCATTAAATAATTTAGGAAATTAATATCACAAAATTAAGATATGTTAACTCTAACTTGTAGATGTTGTACATAGTTATTAGGTTCTGTTGGATTTTTTTAAAGCATTCTGTAATGGATAACAATTGTATTTTGTTTCTGTGTTGTCCTAATTGTTGTTTTGCTTTTCTTGTTTTTTTTTTTTTTGTTACAATGAATTGATTTAAAATGTTAATAAACATTCATTTTAAAATGTCTATTTATAGCTCATTTGACAGTCATATGATCATATTTAAAACCAACACATGAGGTTTATAATTTAACAGCTCTTTTCTTTAAATTACACTTTCAATAGTCAAAGTGTCATTCAGCCATGGACTTATGCTTGCCTCTAACCTGAGATAAAAACACAGTTCTTTTATTTCAAGCAATTTTTTAACATATTTTCAATAACCATTTTCTACCAAGTCAATCACACAAAATGAAAATGATTTACAATTCAAACCTGTTGCAGAGAGTTTTTATAAAGCACTCTACTCATCTTTCTTTTTAAAGCCTGCATATGTTTGTATATTTGCTTTGAGTGTTTCCTGGCTATTTTCCCTCCATAAAATAAATCACAAACCTCAAAGGCAGCAACACCTATAATCCTCCGAACTGTTAAGAGTAAAAGTGTTGGCTAATATTTCCTGTACAAGATCCTTTATATCACATTTCTGTCCTAGGCGGATATTTTCCTTGCTGATGCTGCATTCCTTTTATAAATATTGCCTTTGTACATTTATCAAGACAAATATTATTAATATGTCTTCTGAGAAAATTTTACTTTCAGATCTTTATCAGATGGACTATATAATTTAAAAAAACACAAAAGTCAAGAGATGTCTTATATAAATATGTTGGTTTCTAGAAGTTCAGCTATAACCATACCCTGCTATCCTGAGCAAAAAGCTCAACAGATTTAGGGTAAAACAAAAAAGTAGTGATGATAAATAGTCATCCTGAAATATGCCCCTTTGAAGTTTTTCCCTTGGATAATAACTTGCCATTTACCATGGTACAGCTGTAATGTGATTTGCCACTGTTTTATTGTCAATGCAAGGTAATTGATTAATGTAGGGTGCATCTTACCTAGTACCAAGGTGTTGAAGGATAAAGCCCTTGCTATGGTCCAGGTGACTCAGGTTCTATTAGCAGCTCTGGCGTCTGAAGCAGTGGCATGGAGAGATAGGCATGCCCATCCTGGGGAGGGAGGCATTCATCTAAGCATTCCTTTTGGGGAGGCATGGTCTAACAAAAGGGAGTATCCCTTGGCTATAACAAGCAAACACAGGGAAGGGAGAGACAAAGGAGAAGCAGTCAATAGCATGTCCCCCAAGAACACTTGTAAGTTCTGCATGCCTCTGCCTTAGATCAAAAATAGTCTGGGAACAGCAGGAGTGGCTGGTAGTCCCACTGATGAATGAGTACTCTGGGGTAGCTGGAAAGAATGAATCAGAAGGTGAGGAAAAAATGCAGGCTGTACATTATCCATATGTAAGTATTCTATAATCCATGAATGTGGGATAATGTTGAATGCTTTTTATAATCTATCCATGCCACATTCAGATTTGTCTGTCTTTTGTAGTTGTCTTCTATGGCTTTGTCTATCGATGGGTGTGCCTTTGATCCATATGACTTTTTTTTTTTTCTTTTGCCATGATTATTTTTTTTCTAGATGGTTATAAACTCTGTATCAATCCCAGTATACAATTTATATATTGACAGAAGGCAAGTTATTGGTCTACAGTTGTTAGTGTGGCTTGCAGGTTCTCTATTAAGGAGCAGTATGTTTTTACTGTTGTAATCCAGGTTATTGTCTGTTCAGGGTATGCATAGAAGTAACTGTTACACCGGGCTAAATCTTTATGTCAAGATGTTAATACAAGCTGATCACCATGAATGAAGAGAAGGAGGAGAGG
This sequence comes from Protopterus annectens, assembly GCF_019279795.1. Taxonomy (NCBI): domain Eukaryota; kingdom Metazoa; phylum Chordata; order Ceratodontiformes; family Protopteridae; genus Protopterus; species Protopterus annectens. The sequence continues at coordinate 318,071,536 of NC_056749.1, read as the reverse complement.
CAGTCTAACAAATATTATGCAGCAAGCTGGCTGGTTTAGGTCTTAGAGTCAATTTAGAATATGTATTTTAAAAGGAGGGTATTCCATGTAGGATACACTGGCAAAAGACAGGCTTAATGACCTGTTGGAATGTCATGGTATTCAATTAGAGGAAAGGTAGGCTGAAGAGCAGCAGTGGTTTGGATGGGAAAGAACTATGACTTATGGGAAGTTTGGGCAGCTGCACATATCATAATACGTGCATGTAAAGACAGATGAAACTGAGCAAAAAGCAAAATTCTGCATGCATTATTCTGTTTGCATAACATCCGGAGGAATTATACTTATTACTGCAAGAGAAGTAGTACTTTTTATAGGCTAGGATTGTCCCAAGAAAGCCTTACTGTCTAGTCTGTCCCATGCATGCCCAGAGTAATACATGAACTTTGTTGATTTTTTTAAAGTGAAACAGATAAGGACATTTGTATACCATCCTAAAACAGATGAGCTAATCAATTGCTTTAACAAAACTTGAAAGTTTATGCTACTGAAGGCTACAGAAATATAGGAGACACATTGTGATAAATTTTCCATATCTTTTCTTTGTTGTAAGTGAAGTTCCTCAAGCCTCATCTTTATGCCACTGACAAACACCCGTGATGATTGTTAGCTATAACAAAGGACTCAAAGGAAGGAGAAATGCCCCTTTTGAAGATAAAGAAAATAAACTAAAGTAAATTATAAGGTGAAGCAACTAGGAAGAAAGCAACTAGAATAGTGATATCACAGAAATGTTCTGCAACATTTGAGGACAAAAATGAAGTTTCTGCAGTAAGCATAGTTGCAGGAGAAATTAAAATTTCCATAGCATGTCCAGAAGTCAAACAGGGGTAGACATTATCCCAATTTCAAAATCAGGAAATAAAAGAATTAGTACTCAAGAATAAGGTTGTATTCTTAGTATTGTTTTGTAAAATCGTTTTATATATAATACAGCACAAAGTTAGACAAGAACAGACAGAAAAATGCTTAAACTTAGGGAAAAAAAGATAATGTGAAGTGAAAGGAACAGTTCTAAAGTCATATTTCCCATCCCCATGGTACTATAATCCTGTGTATCTAGTTTAAAACATGTAACAGTATACTGAAGTTTAATTCATAGCATATGCCCTAAGTGGATGAAATGATTTAAATGTTGGGCAAGGCTAGGTTTCCATCCACTTTGGATGTAACAAAATGCTATTGACAAATTCAAATAGGCCAAAAAAGCTAGTAAAAATGACATTCTCCATAGAAAATTAACTCTTTCATTACAGAGTTCTGTCTTTTGATCTACAATGACCACTTGCAACATTCCATAGTACAATGGATAAAATTTTTACACGCCATTAAAGTTCACAGCGGTTTTCTTGCATGATGTGGAAATATTTTCTCAAGACTAGGAAAGCCTTCTTATTAAAGTTCAAGCTGTTTTAAATTCCTTTCTTCAAGCTTGGCTGAGTTTTTACTCAGCTAAGTGAAGTTTAAGCATGGTGGATGTTTGCTCACTGGACTACACAACAGGCCAAGGGACTGTGAAACCACAGGCTGAAAAAGTAGAGGCAGTCCTGAACTGTTCCATGCGAGCCAGAAAAAGAAGACCAAGGCATTTTTTTATTTAGACCTGCTTACTTTTCTACCATTGCTTTTTCCTTGATTGACATAACCAAATAAGTGGCTCCTTTGAAAGTTCAATGAGTAGTTGAAGCTGTATAAGTCTTTAGGAAACTTGAAAAGTCTGCTGTGTTCACAAACTATAGTGACCACTTCGAACTTATCCAAAGAGTTACTGGTATAAATTAGCACTGCTGAAGCTTGTATCAGTGCATTATTGTCTCAAATACCACAAGGGAGAAACATCCCCTATACTACATCAGCAGAATGCTATGCAATGTTAAGAAACACTATTTAGTGACAGAATGAGGGCATCTGTGATCATCTGGGATCTCACTACCCTCAAGTGCTACTTTATGATTTTTGAAGAACTAGACCCTTCTCAATGGCTGCACAGACAGAAGGAAAATAATCCTGAAAAGTCACATTAGGGAACTGATCTTATTACCCTTCAATTTTAGCACAAAATATAATTTCTATTGTAGCCTACACAATTTAGATGGGCTGTCTTTAGCATAAAGCCTACCTGTTGTGGCTTGAACTGGTTGTTTATTGGATGAAATAGTCATGTGCCATAGTAGTGGCTCCTGGACCAAGGGAGTACTGTGCCTTATGTCTTAAAGACTAATACAGGAAGGGAAACATGAGTATGGCAGAAAAATAGTGGGAGTCTGCTGAAGGAAGAGATACTTCAAGCTGGTCACCCTGATTGTCGTTGTTGTTGTGTCTTTCAGCTTTTCCCAGTTAGGGGTCGCCACAGTGGAACTCCAGTTTGCTAATGATTGGCAGTAAATTTTTACATGCCGAGTTGCCAGCTCTGATGCACAACCTTCAACGAAGGTACGCCCATTCACGCACGTCTCCACACAGAAGATGCTCTAGCTGAGAATCGAACAGGACAGCGTCTTACTGTGAGGCGACAACGCTACCGCAGCACCACCACCGCAGTTAAGCTGGTCACCCTGATAAGAGTTAGATTTCAGGTATGAGATCTTTCACTTAGAGGGTCTGTAGAAGATCCTAGTCATCAGGAAGCTGTGTGTGTCTAAAGAAGACTGTCCCTGAAATCTGAAGGAGGAATAGGAATGTTTCATTTTGCTGGGATGTTGCCGGATTACTCTGGCCAGTGGTTGAAAAAGATGTAACTGTGAGAATGTGAGTACTGAACTGACATTTATGCCAACTTTGAGAGAAAAAAACATTAATTGCCTATATTTTAGGACTCAACACTTGTGAAATCGACTGTGAATACCTTAACAGCGCCTGAAGAACTGAATTTCAGTTTCAACTAATTTCCAAGTTCTATTGCCCTTGCAAATAAACCTCCATTTTAAAATGACTAACTTGGCTATGAACGGCAATTTCATATAAGCCACAGAAAATGGTACAATATATGTTTTGTGTATGAAGTTACTTCTTTTATAATAAAACACAGGAGATACAGTTAAGGTTTAAGTATATTCTTGTATTTTTTTTTCTTTTAAAACTACGTATTGATGTGGGTTGTGTGGCTTATTTCCAATGCATTAGTCTACTTTGGAGTTTGTTGTGAATTTGTGTTTTGTACATGCATATTGTAAACTTTTATACAAGTTTTTAGTGAGCAACATAAACATGGTAAGTTTAGAGGAATTTAGCAGGATTCCACATAGGGTTGATGGCATGCCATAGATATAGATAAACTAAGGGCGATACAATTAAAAGTAAACAGTCTTCTTTTGTTGCTCCAAGAGTGTAGATAAACAAATGGCCAGATTCAATAAAGCCAAGCAAATAGAGTAAACACTATGGCATTCTAATTACAACAGAAACAGCAGAATTATATGCTAATCAACTAATCCAAGATGGAGGAGCTATTCAACAAGCTATAAAGTAAAGTGTAGACTCAGTGCTGGTTTCCCTGTGAATTCCAAACCTATTGGAATACAGCCACTGAAAAGAGCCTGCACAGAAGCAATGTTAGGGTCTCCTGCTGCTTTAATACATGTGTATGTGCAACAGACTGAAGTCTATGCTGCTACTGCTGGTAACAGACCACGGCCAAGAAGGAGAAGAGTTTTCAGACCCCAGTTATCTTATTGCAATCTACATGAAGTGGAAATTATAGAGCACTACAGTGTGGATAGAGACACACTACAGGAACTCTGCAACTTCTATCATCCTCAACTCAGAGCCAGGGCAAATGGGGAACCCATCCCAGTGTAGACATAGGTATGCGTAGCACTTAAAATTTTAACTACAGGTAACTTTCAGAGACCAACAGTGGACATGCTGAGATGTCACAGACATCAGCATCTTCCATTAATTCCTGAATACTATGCTCCAACATGCCAATGATCACATATATTTTCTCTATAAACCTGAAGATAGTGCCAGAAATATGCAGGAGTTCTACCCTGTAGCACACTACCCTGAAGTACTGCATGCCATATATTGCACACATGTACATATTAAGGTACCACTTGGGGAACAGGGAAGATTCTACACAAATAGAGACAGCTTCCACTCTGTTAACTGCCAAGTCATGTGTAATGGCAAGGGTATCATCTTGAACATGTGTGCTGGCAACCCAGGCAGTTACCACAACTCACATATCCTGCACACCTCCTAACTTTATCAATTGTTCACTAGGGGGGATATCCCACAGGGTCATTTACTGGGGGGATGCAGGTTATGCACTGGAACCATGGCTGATGACACCCAACAGAAATGCGCACACACACACACACACACACACACACACACACACACACACACACACACACACACACACACACACACACTTGCTGAAGAATGCCATAATGAGGCACACGCTCAAACCAGAAATTTCATAGAGTGTGTGTTTGGGCTGCTGAAGTTGTGGTTCCAGTGTCTAGCTACATCTGGGGGACCCCTGCAATAAGTACAATCCAAGTACATGTACTGAAATATTCACTGTAAGTGCCGTTCTACACACCATCATCCTGAGAAAACACCTTCAGCAAGGGGAAGGGTCACACATTCTACCACCAATGGCAAGTTGACCACTGCCACACGCAGGTGAGGAGTCACAGGGGGAACCAGCAGCTGCTGTGGGTGTAAGAAGATATAGGTGTGCTCGATATGGTCTTGCATTTGCTAAGAGACAACGTATAGCACACTCACTCACTCACTACCTAAAACCTTCATCCTACACACATGCATATAGTAAAACTGATGACAAGCAATACCCACAGCCTTTACCTTCCTGTGTAATGGCTGTATACTGCTGGCATCAGAGAAAGTCAGCCCTGAACTAAAACTGTTACAACTGCTGGATTTACAAGGTAATGTTGAACATGGAGTGTATATTATGTAATAATATGAATGAATGACATATCCTTGCATGTTGTTACTTTGTAATGTAAGCAAGTAAAGGTGGTTGATTTGTACAGAAATGATCTTAACATGTGACAGCAGAGACTTATTTGTTTTATATGTGCTATTATTAAGTAGTAGGCCTCAGGCATCAAAGATTCACACAGTCAAAGCTTTCAAAAGTACTGCTGGTCACTGCATGCTCTCCGTTTAGAACCATACATTTGCACTGGAAAATTATTAGAGAGAGAAGTTAGAAAGTAATGATGCATACTTCAGTTTCACAACTCTCATATGATTATTAAAAATATTGATGCAAAAAAAGTGTGATGCTATCAACTGTCTAACTTTCTAAGACCAATATAAGTCAAAGGTACGATTAACAATTAAACATCACAAATGCAGATATACTAAGCACTAAGTCAGCTATGCACCCTGAGCATCAGACACAAAGCTTATGTATCTCTGAATCCAAAAGATAGCAAACAGGGATATGGCACAGTTATCATCACTTGCACAGGGTGTTGTGTTGGGGGGCTGGAAGTCTAGGTTGACACAAAAGGTCAGTGTGTGTGTGTGTGTGTGTGTGTGTGTGTGTGTGTGTGTGTGTGTGCAAGAAAGAGATGCAGGCAGACATTCGGATAAAGTAACAAATGGCCAGTGAGATAAAATTAGTTTTAAGCTTCAGGGCTGAAGCATGTAACTGTTGTGTGCGTGTATGTAGGGGTCCTCCAGGTAAAACTGGTGTGCAAGTTTCTACAAGAACACAGCCAAGCTCTGTGCTAGCTCTATATCTTGGTATGTTGGACAGGTGTGAGCCATGCATTGTAGAGGTAGGAGTTCATTGTTGTTGTACCTGACCACGAGAACTAACTTTGCCAGGAGTTGCACTGGCATATCCAAGCCCATGGTCAAATGCATTGCTGCTACTTCAATGTGACTGATGTCTGTTGGATGAACTCCCCTCACAAGGACACCCAGGACCATGACCAGGACACCCAGGACCATGACCCCATGGCCTGGCACTTCTGGGTGTGGACAGCTCAAACACTGATAGAGCAGTGGAAGTATTGATACTATGGAAGCATGATTGAGCATGGCTATGTTGGCTAACAACCGATGATGTGGCTGACCTATGACTATGAGGATGCTGTTCCCCTCCCATCAGATGTTACATCTTGAACACTGCCTGTTCCAATGTGTCATTCATCTGATCCATTAACTCAGCAACATGGTGAAGACAGTCACACATATCAACCTGTGCCACATCTACAACCCTAGGCATTTTCTGGAAGACCTATGGGAATGTGCCTGTGCCTCCATAATGACCCTAAACATACATTAAGTGGCATAGGAAGAGACACTTGGATCAGGTGGAGGATGGACAGTAAGCCTCCTCCAAGCACCCCTAACAACCCTCCTTTGTGGCACCTTGCCCATACTTTGGCTATGGAGAGAGTCAACAGGCACTAAAGTCATAATAATAACACTTCCCTGATCAATTGTCTCACCCTCCACCTGTCCAATATCTGAGGGCTCACTGGAATGGGTAGGCATATACCTATTGGCTGTGTCTGATGGAATTATGAAGGATGGCTGTATGTCAGCCTCAGTGTCTGATTCAACCTCTGAAATTGTGCCTCAGTTCAGCCACCAACATCTTCAGAGTCTGCTGATACTCTGACATTAGGTGGTAGAAGTCCCACACTTCCACTGTCATTAATACCTGTGATGATAAGCAACAAACACAGGAAAAAATGGATACCTACACTACTATAGTTTGATATATACTAACAAACTAACAGTGGTGCCATTATTACAGACAGTACAGCAATACACACACCAGTTCTGACACCAACATCACAAACTAAATATTTATTTGAACTGCTCATCAGTACTGACATAAAAATTTTGGCTTACCATATGCAGATGATAGTCTGCTCCCTATGCTTTTTGGTCCTGGAAGAAGTTAAGCAAAAGGTAAGACAACATTATCACAATTAACAGGAACATGTGGGTAAAACTTTTTGCCTTTTATACGTCCATTAACTATACTTTCAACAAGAACTTGGATGATAAGTCCAACCTAAGCCCCATGCATAATCAGTCAGAATGTGTGGTTAACTGCAACAATCTACAGTCCACTCTCCCAACAAATTTCTTGTTAAACAGACCTAATGTATTGATGTAAATATTTTACTATACAAGAGTATTTAACAATGGAGATACATAAACCTACCTGGAAGCTCCTCCTGGGAGATACTTGCTGTCCCTGAAACAGAAGCACCAATGTCAAGGACATGGTGTTCTGCACTTTCCTGGGAGCTTTCTGGATCCCTGACAGTGGACAGGAACTCTTCTTTTGCTGTTAGTAGTGGCTCTGCAGCAGGTCCCTTCCCAGTACCCATCCAATCACAGGCCACTGCAGCTGCTCTCTTCTGTACAGATGAAATCATGTCAATAGCCCTGTAGTGCACCTGATCATATGTCCTGCTTGTGGCCACCTACTGCATTCATATCTACAACTATCTGCTGCCAAGTTTGCATTCTGACTGACATATCTCCACATCTCCCCTTTAGCACAAAGGCACCATGTTACCCAAAAGCTTCCACAATGCCCTGATTCTTAGGGTCACTAAAGGGTGTTTTGGGAGGATTGAGATGCCTGAGTGCCATACTCCTAGGTGTCCTAAAACACAGCAGAAGGATAATACACATAAGTATCACATAACTAAAAGGTTCCTGTTCCAAGATAAAACAGAAAAGGTAGCATACAGTATTACCCAGTGGAGAAACATAAAACAGTCTAGATATTTGAAATATGAACAACGCAAACTGTATGGTTGTAACATATTACATTTACACAAAAAAGGCTGGATGCGAAACAAGGGAGAGTAACAATAGCAACATATCCTTGGTTGTGCCAAAACAGAAATGCAGTTTTGCTTCCCCACCCCCCAAAAGAACAGGCAGATGACACATTTTGCTAACAAACCATCAGTGAAATGCTAAAAAGTGCTATCAAATGAACTGCCTCTGAAACATGTGTTCAGATTTAGTACAGAACCTTCCATTTTAAGCTATTGCCAATCATATATACTTGTGAAATGCCCTAACAAACATGCCCATGCCATCAGTACACTTCTAAGTAATGCATACAGATAACAGTAACACTAATTAATATATTTATATAAATATGAAACATTTTTCTTAAATGACATTTCAGCATCTACAGTATATAGTTGAAAAATTCAAGCACACCGTCTCAAGTTCAATAGTCTTCTGTGCAGATATATCCCACAGAAATAGCCGCTTCTGTGTTCTCCACATAAGCAAGTCTCCTCACCTTCAGGTTCCCTAGCTAGAGGGCTGCTGTTTTATGGTGTAGCTTCAGGGCTGTTGGCATGATGAAAACGAGGTGTGACCATATTAGAATTGCTGAATCCCAAACTGTTGACTCTATGTAGCAGATGTAAACATAGTATAGGCACTGCCTCAGTGTTTGTTGCTAATGGATTGCAACTGTGAATGATTACTGGTAGTGAGAAGGAAAACACAACAGCAGTGCAAACTTCATTACCTCCAGTGGGTGTGTCAGGTTAGATTTATAAAGTGTATATAAGTAATTTTATCAAACTTGGAAATGAGAGTAAGCAGCACATAATTCACAGGCTCTGTTCATTAACATCCAACCTTCCCTTAATTTGTTGACAAATGTATATTACTGCCATTTAATATCCTCACACATTTTCAGGCCAAGGATATAGTATGCCTTACACACTGCATATCTCATATTGCTGGTCAGATAAAGGATATGCAACAAACACAGAGAGGTAAGACAGAACTGCATTTTTGCAAGCAATAAATGATTGTGTGATCACTCAGTGCACTACATCCAAAATTTATACATATACACATAACTGTTTTGTGGTTTCTTAGTACTGTGGATGATGTTGCAGCTGGTTGTATGCAGAATGATTTCAGTTTCCTGCTGCAACACTTTGTATGGCAAAGAGGGATAAGGCACCCTTACTGTGTTCTGAAGATTCAGCGAAGTGAGAGTTCAAGTCCATGCCTATGTAGAAAATGTTCATGTGTACTAACAAACATTTTGTAGTGTTTATATCAAATTGTTTTTTATTATCATTTCAACTACTTTTCCTTGTTATTTTAATTTTTTGGCCACTGTTTGTGTGGTGTGTGGCTTAGCACAAACTAAAGAAAGAGGGAAAATGAATGTCAGGTTTGGCTGTGCTTATCTTGTTTGTGCAATGCTTAGCAGTGCACAGACTGCACTAATAGCCCACACAGGAAGTAGGCAGAACACCTGCAGGTGCCCAGAGTGTCTGTAAAAGTGCAAAGGTCAAAAAGAATACATTGTTGCAGTTTTTGCTTTCCATCATGCAATGTGGTTGTTAGCAAGGTTCCCCAACAGCTGCAGTCATGGAACACTTGCAGACAGGGCACAGACAGCCAACAATTGAAAACAGATGTGTTCAATTAATTCTGTTGGGAACTACACAAACAAGTAGCTTTGCACAGCAGTTAACACAGTCAACTTAAGAATGAGTAGGAAATTATGAAACTGTCATGTAACTACTCCTGTGGCAGCTGGTATAAGTGTAGGGCTGGACTATAGATAGTCCTAGGTTCTAGTACAGGGTATGCAACATATTTTTACTGTTGTCTCAGTGCAGTTTATAGCAATGAACTGTAAAACAGAGAAATATTATTTCAATATTCTTGTGGCAACAGATATAAGTGTAGGACTGCCATACACATGGTCCTGGTTTGTAGTACAGGACATTACAGACATTTTTGCTGTTGTTCCATTTCCCATTACATTCATTCTCATTTATAACACTTCAGATAGTGGAGTTGATGTGAATAATATGTATGAGCGATAAGACTCCTTAGTGTATTTTCAGATGTGTAACTGAGTGTATACTGTCTACTATATTTCTATAAGTATAATTCTGCTGTCTGGACTTGCATGGCCTTCACAATCAAATAAGACATATACATGACTGGATCTATATACAAGAGCCTTGTCAGGTCACACACACATGTGTAACACCTCAAACTGTCAGCTGTATTTATGAATTATCCCTGACTATGTCTGAGCAGCACTTCTTCAGTGGCAAAGATGGAAAATCAATTGTATTATTGTACAAATTCAAAGACAAATGTATCAGTTCATGACATTTATACACCTAGTACATGTCTGCAAACTTAACTCACCTAACAGTTACTTTTAGTTTTCAATACATATTTCCAAGCTACATCACAGACACCCCTCAAACTAAGATCAAGTGTCAGATTAACCTTCCTATTTCAAATAATTCTGACCTCCCTGCTTGGCATTGCTGCATTCTAGTTAATATTGCACAAACACGTTTGGCATCATTGCTTGGGTTTACACACTACCAGTAAACACGATAACTGGAATTGGCAGGAAAGCATCATTTTCCATTGCTTTAGGCCAGTTGTTAGACATGCCTGGAGTTAGTGGGGAAGCAACACAGTTTAGGGCACATAGGTGGGGTATCAGGCATGTAGGATATTTATTGGATTCCTAGTAAAGCATCCCAAGCACAAGGCTTCTGTTGGGAGACTGTTCTGGCTCCAAGTTCAAGTCTGAGGCATGGAGTAGTTTAGTTCAGGCTGTATCCGGTGCTACTGGCATCCTGTGCACTGAAAAACAGTGTAGATATCATTTTAATGACCTACATAAGCACAAAAGGGATACCCTCAACCATTAGTTGACTGAATTTGAGACTGCAGACCTCCCATGGCTGTGTAAGTATGATAATAAGAGAATATTTGTAATACTTAAAAAGCTAAATGTAGACAAGACTTGTATGCATAATGCTCCACTGTTCTTTTCTGTTCTTTCATCAGCTAATGCCAACAAAAAGTTCAGGTAAAGTGCTCATGCTGCTCGAATGGAGAGACCAAGGAAAGCAAGTGGTATGTATGCAGCACACGTATTATTGTGGCTTTAAAAGTTAAAGATAGATTATTTTTTATTCAGTTGTAACAATTGAGCATGCATATACTAACTGTAAAATCAAGTATGCATGCACTAGTCTGTAGCACAAACCAACTTTAGGAGTCAAATATAAGACTTTCATCAGAGGTTCTGGGTTCAAATACAACAATCTCGCAACTATACAGTACTGCATTTCTTTAATAATATTTACATTAAAATTACACTCTATACAAGTGGCATAAATGCCTTGCTGTTAACTGTAATCTGTATAATTGGAACACCCATATGTGCAATATATGGACATTTCAAGGATTACCTTTAGAAATCTGTAGGTATAGTGTGTATTTTTAGAACGTATACTTAAATGTAATACTTCAGTTAAAACTGTGTTAATGCATTGTATCTCACAAATGATGTTACTAATTTTACTTCTCTTACCCCAACTCTTATCTCTCTTTTTTTTATTTTCTATTATTTATTGTCAAGATGTCCCCATGTCATTCATGCATGCCAAATCATTAAATGATACACAGCACAGCGGGGTTGGTCAGCCTCAGTGGATTAGCCTTCCTGCTCCACTGACTCCAGCACTGATTCTCAGCACATCTAGGACACAACCTTGAAGCACTGCCTTTGCTGCCCTGCACTACCTGTGCCCTCAGGTAGTACTCCCTCAGGAGTGGGCACATTGATACCCTCCAGGAGCAGTGGCAGAGGTGGGGATTTCATCAATCATTGGGAGATGCCAGGGTTGGTGCTGAGAGTCATGCACTGCACCATTGGTGTATGCCTATTCCAGATGGAGAAGATGTCAAGCACTCCAGCTGCCAGCAGAGTATGGGAACAATGATGACAGTCCAGTGGGTAAAAACTCATTTCTCACTGTCTCCATGTTTGATGGGTATGAGCGTGAGTTGTCCACACCCTTAACCCAAACATGGTGTCCCCAACCTTTTGGGTCCCTCACCATCACTGTGTCTTGTCTTGTTTGTCTTGTTTGTTTGCATTTGCTTCCTTACCTACCCAAATTACATAACCCAGAAATACCTACATCCCTTGCCCAGCATTCCACTCTTACTGAATTTGAACAAAAAGAATGGGCACCTGTCCCACAAAAAATATTGTCCCATACACAGCTCTTCATTTCACAAGTGTCATCTTGAGACACTTTATTTGGTCCAGTTGGTTATACAACATGATTACATTGTTGTCACCTCTCTCTGTAGAGCTCACAGTCTAAATTCGGCTAATATTCTGCACATATTTTGAGTTTTTACTTTTAAAGAAATGGATAGCTATGTTTTTTCTACCTCCCTCCAGCACATTCCTGTATTGCTTTCTCTTTGTTCTTCCCCATGCTTGTTTCCCATTTCACCACTTTCCTATCTACTCCATTTTAACACCTATAATCTGGTCAAAAATTAAAATCACACACAATACACATAAGTACCAGAATAAGCAATGTATCCCTTCACTTTTTGGTGTCTATGTTTGCTCGGAGTTTGGCATCATGTACTGACACCAAGAGATAGTGAGTTTGCCATACAATGCAGTGGTTATCTCCACACAATACTGCTTAACCCCATTGTACTATGCCAACATACAGCAAAACATGTACTATAAAGAATTCATGTCTCTGCATTATCACTGTTTATTTAAAAATATTAGATACACTTAGATTCAAACTCAGCATCTTCTGTCCTACAGCCAGGGTAAAGGTCAGACGTGTGGTGTGGAGCTTGCATAAAGTACCGAGTTCTGTAGTCATCCACTATAAGTTGTTCTCTAGCCGTGTAAAGGTCAGACTTGTGGCGTGGAGCTGGCATAAAGTACCGAGTTCTGTATTCTGTGTACTTAGGTAAGGGTTCTGATCTCACTGCAGTAAACTGTGTGTGTGTGTGTGTGTGTGTGTGTGTGTGTGTGTGTGTGTGTGTGTGTGTGTGTGTGCACATCTAGCCAGAAGAACATGAGTGTATATCCTACAGTTACAACTCCAGTCCCATGACTTGACAGTATTTTGACACTTGCACATGCCTACAAATCCATTTCATGCAAACCTCCCAGCATCGTCTCTCCTACATGCAGTGCTGATGTCATCCACTATAAGTTGCTGTGTGTGTGTGTGTGTGTGTGTGTGTGTGTATGTTTGTGCACTTGCTTGACATTAGATAGAGCCTTTTACACCAGCATGTGGGACACTGTTATTACAATATTCTCCTCACTAGACACTGCTGATGTCATCAGCTATAAAGTGCTGAGTCTGTCCAAGTCAGACTTGAGCTGTGGGGCCTGCCTTAAATGCAAAGTTCAGTAGTCAGTGTACTTAAATAGGTGTGAGTCCTGTTCTCACTGCAGTCAACTGGGGTGTGTGTGTTTCTGCTCTTACTTGACATTAGAGTGGGCCTTTTACACCAGCATGTGGGACACTCTTAGGTTCTTAGGTGTGTACTAAGCTAATGGCCCTGGGGCCTTTACAAGCCTAATGCATAGAAGTGCCCTGGCATTGTGCCGCCTGTCATTAGTTCCCACTGCCTCCTTCAAGTAGAGCCACTGGAGTGATCCCTGGGGTGAACTTTCTATTACCCATCCATTCTTCAAGATTTCACTTGAAGAGGGCTTGTGAGGTGCTCTGCTTGACATGTATGGGAAGTCTATTCCAGAGCATGGGTAGTCTCTGTGTTATGAACCTGTCCCTCCAGCATGTTCTGTTGATTGTGGTAATGAGGTTGAGGTCCCTGGAGTGTGTGGTGCAGAGGGACTGGGATTTCTTTAGATACAGAATTTCTAACAGAGCTGGGTTAGACATGGCTTTGTAAGTCAAGCAGAGATAGCCTCAAAGTAGATTATACAAGACAGGGAATATCTGGAGTTTTTTGAGTCTGTCCATGTAGGACATGTGTTTAAGTCCTAGGATCCTATTTGTGAGGTACTTTTATGGTCTCTCCAACTGTTGCATGTATCTAGTGAGGTACATGCCAAATAGGGCATTATACCCTATGACTGGTCTAATGAGGGAAGAGTAGAGAGAATTGATGACCTCTTTCTTCCTGGATGCAAAACCCTTGGTAATGGGATGTGCCACATAGAAGGACCTTCTGACCACAGTGGCAATGTGGTGGTTGAAGGAGAGGTTGCTGTCAACCTATATCCCCAGATCTCTTATAATGCCTTCAGTGTTCAGTGGGCTACCATCTATGTGGTAATTAGTGGGAAATTAGTTTTTCCAAAGGGGACGACAATGCATTTTTGGCATTAAGCTTAAGGCCATGGTTTTGATACCAGTCTTTGGTCTCAGTGAGGCCTTTCTGTAGGATGTCTGCATCACTTGGGGAGCTAATAATGACGCCCAGCTTGCAGTTGTTTGTGAATTTGGTCAGCCAGAGTTCCTCTGTGTTGGCCTGGACTTCTGAGAAGTAGATGTCAAACAGGAGAGGAACCAGGACTGATCACTGTGGGACTGCACTCGTGACTGGTCGGCAGTCTGACTTGGAGTCTGCTACTTTCACACTGTGGGTTCTGTGAGCCAGTTTCCAACTCACCTAATGATATAGGGGTTGATGCCTAGTTTGCTGTGTTTATCAATAATTTCTGAGTGAGGAATGGTATCAAAGGCCTTGGCTAGATTGAGGTAGGCTGTATGAACTGCCTTACCTTCATCCACTGCTCTGGTGACTGACTCAAAGAAGTCAACCAGGTTGAGCAGGTATGATCTACTTTTCACCAAACCAAATTGCATGGGATCTAGAGTTTAGAGATTCCATATATCCTTTTAATTAGGTTCATGATGATGACACTCCACAGCTTTACATATCAGACTCATCAGGCTAATGGGACAATAATTTCTGGGGTCTGTAGTCAATCCTCCTTTACGGAGAGGGATGACTGTAGCAGTGTGCCATTTGGTAGGGACAAAGCCCGAGGTGAGCCTGTGAGTGAACAGAGCACACAGATGTGGTGCCAGTTCACTTTGTAATTCATGTAGAACACAGCCAGGGATATTGTTGGGTCCCATGGAGGCTGTAGTCTTGGCTTTAGACAATGCAGCTTTAAGCTGTGCTGCAGTAATGTTAGGTGCCTGGCATTCTTCTGGTGTTTTAGAGGAGGAGAGAGGGGTAAAATTTGCACTGAATCTTTTGGCCAGTATGGTGGCATTATCTGTTAGCTCAGTATAGGAGGTACCGTTGTGCAGTAATTCACAGCAAATCTGGGTATTGCCTTGGAGATCCTTGCTATAACTATAGAAGGCTTTGTGGCTGTTTTTAGTGTCTGCCACAATTCTGCCTCCATAGCTGGCTTTGAAGTCTTTGAGGAGGGATCTCAACTTTTTGTTGAGGTTAATAAGGGAATTATTCCAGTCTTGCGACTTCACCTTTTTCTGCAACAGTTTCTTTCTCCTGTTGTAAAGTTTATAAATGACAGGTGACCACCAGACTGGCTTCCTTCTTTTGGAGGAGAGCATCTCGATTCTGTTTGGTATGGCTTACGTACATATTCGTACAGTGCATTGGTGTATGATTTTTCAGTCATGCATCTATTTTCCATTGGCATGGGTCCCGTGAAGTTAGCCACCTCTGTTTTTATGAGTCCAAAGTCAGCTTTGTAGAACTTTTTCATGGTGGATACCTTTGTGGGAGGTGTGGGTGAGATGTGGATTCCCATGATGATTAGTTTGAGGTCGCATCTAACCAGGGAGGAATTGACTATTGGTGTAGAGTAACGGTTGCCCATGTTAGTAATAACCAGGTCAAGGATGTTGCTTCCTGTAGTGGGGTAAGAATGAGTTGGTCCAGGCCACTTGAATCTATGAATTCCAGGAAGCATTGCGCCAGTGCATTGGTGCATGAGTAGGTTTCCCAACTGATGGAGGGGTAGTTGAAGTCGCCTAGTATGAGAGTATTGGGTTGGATCTTAATAGTTTCCAGGGTGCTTAGGAATGTGGAGTGAGAGTCTTGGGACATGGTTGGGGACTTACAGCAAGCTATGACCTGAATCACTATCTTACCCAAAGTTAGTTGTATCTGGAGCATCTCAGATGCATTATGTTGGGTTACTAGTCTGCAGGTGTGCATATCCTTTATGAATATGGAGACACCACCACCTTTGGAGCTTTTGTCCATGTTCTGGGGCCGAGAGTTGTAGAATGAATTATAGCCTGGTAGTGCAGGGGTGCTTTCTGCTGCTTTAAACCAGGTCTCTGTTACAGCACAAATGTTGATGTTCTCCATTTTGAGGAGTGCTTTGAGTGAGTGCATTTTGAGATTTAGACTTCTAGCACTGAGCAGAATGACCCTCAGACTGCATTTATTTATAGCTGTTACAGTGGTAATTTGGTCTTTGGACATCACTTAAAAAAAGCACTATTGGGGTGGCAAGAGCTTTAGCCAGTACTCTGAACCCCAGGGGTGACAGATGCAGGCCATCTCTGGCAAAGCATCAAGGTCTGTCAATCATGTCATCCCAAGCAGACAAATACTGGATCCCCTTAGAATGACACCAGAAACTTAGACAACTGTTGAAGCCAATCATTTTTTGTTTGTACTGTGGTATCATTCTGGGTGATGATAGGCTGCTGCTCAGGGCTAGGGTCATACCTGCCTGGGCCACATAGCCCGACAGATCCACTATGTCTCTTTTCATGTAGTCCAGGGAGGTGCATCTCAGGTCATTCACATCCACATGGACAATGACAGAGTCATACTTGTACTTGCTGTGGAGTGACCTGAGTGCATATGTTATGTGACAGATTTTGGCACCTGATAGACAACTGACTGCTATTTCCTTATTCAACCTAGTGAGTGGGACATCAGTGTGCCTCACTACTGAGTCATCTATGATTATTGTACTGGGCAAGTTGTTTTGCTTTAGGGGCTTAGGTTGAGGGGCACACTGTGTAGGTGAACTAAGTGTCTTGTGGTTTGTGCTGTGTTGTGGTGGTTGAGTGCATTTCTGCCTTGGAGGTCTCTGCTGTTTGGGTAGATTTCTGTTGAGAGCCTCTGCAAAGGTGGGTGTGTGGTTTGTATTTTTATGTGAGGGCTGTGATGGTGGGTGTTCTGGAGGGCTATGTGTTCCATGTGGTGTGGTGCAGATGTTGACCTTCTCCTCTTGACCAGCTATTCCAGTCTTGGCTGGAGTGTGCATGGCTTCCAATTTGGAGATATAGGTGTATCTTTCACAAGTCTGTGTGATGGGAGGTAAGAAGAGAGGGTTGTCTGTGTACATGAGGCAGTTGCTACACTGCCTCAAAATGACCAAGTTCACCAGGTTAATAGGAGAAAGCACAGGAAACTGAACTTTAGACATTCCAGGAGGGGTGGTCATCATTATTAAGTACTGAAGCTGTTTCCTTATAGGACGTCTAGTGCTGATAGCACTTGTGTGCTACAATAGCTGCTATAAAAAGCCCAATGAGGTGCTGGCAAATAAGCTAAAGTGCAAGAAAGAAGAGGAAGTTGAAAGGGATAGAAAAAACTGCCCAGATGGTCAATAAAACTACAATTTTAGTGCCAGAAATCACTCCTCTTGTGGTAGATAGGCTACCTAATGCTTACCACTCCCACTGATAAGCTGAAAGGCTTCCCTCTAACATAGAAGTGTCTGGGGAACTCAGAAACTTACAAAACAGTCCTATATACTGCAAATCTGTATCTAGACTATTCTAGCAACATGACAGGTGGAAAACAAGCTCAGAGCTTATCATAATCTCATCACCAGACACTGCTGATATCATCAGCTATATCTGATGTGTGGATGTGCACTATTCCCACCAGGGCAGGGTCAAAAACTGGCCTGGAGGCCAGACAGAAGTCACTTCATCCTATACAATCTAAATTACAGTAACATGGCTTTCAGTCTATCCACATGCATCATGACATGGCTTGTAGGCCCTGTGTTTTCGTGGTGAGAAATCCCTGTGGTCTCTCCAGCCGCAGCATATACCTGATGAGGTACATGCAAAAGAGACATTATACTCTACTGGTGCTCTGATGAGGTTCAAGTACAGTACTGTAATTTAATCCACAGATCAGAATATGATGGCATGACTTATGATGTGCACAACATGGGCTTTCAATGTAAGTGTGGACACTTGGTGGTCAAAGTTCAGATTGATAGCTACATGTGTTTGCATCACTGGGATTCAACATAGTAGGACTGTTGTTGATTCTGTAATTAGCAGGGAATTCCACTTTGGAGAAGGACAAAATAAAGACAGATGTTTGCATTTATTTGTAGACCATGTGGCTTGGTCACCAATCATTTATCTGTGTTAGCCCCTCCTGTAGTATATCATCATCATAGGTGGACTCAATGACTGCACCTAGTATTCAAGAATCAGCAAACATGCTAAGCCAAAGGCCATATAGTGTAGCCTGAAATGTCTAGAAAGAGAGAGTCCAAACAGTAAAAGGTCAAGCACAGATCGCTGGGGTATGCCAGTGTTAACAGCTCTACTGGTACAGGTTGGTTCACCAACTTTCACAGTAGGTAGTCTGTCAGTGAGCCAATTGGTTACCCATTTACTGATGTAAGGGTTAATCCCCAGCTGGGTGAGTTTTTCAGTGATACCTGCATGGAGGATTGTGTCCAAACCCTAGGCCAGATTGGAATAGCCAGTATCCATTGTCTTACCTTCATCTAGGCCTATCACACAGAATCAATGGGCAGTGACAACATCACAGATCATATATCACGTGACTCAGCACATACACATTCCTGACATGATTGAATACACACTTCAACACACCCTCCAGAAAGACTATGTTCCTGTAGAAGGGTTAACATCAACATGCATCTATGTGAGCTGGGGGGGCAGTACCGAATGCATGCATACATGTATAGACATGCCGTGACTCTACTCATCTGTGAGGTAGACCAACATGTCATCATGGACCTTTTACTGAATAGACACTAGTAATACCTTGGCTGTGTGCAACAGATCTGTGTGAGTTGTTAATGCCACATCATGTCTGTTACATCTCTTAGATGTCCTCAAAGAGGTCACAGAGAGCATGCATGTCAACAACACTATCATCCTTTTGAACTTAACAAGCTCAATATATTTGACACAAACCGACACTGAGGTTTTCACTCAACACTGTCAGATGTGGCCATAAACACCTATATCACCAAGTGGGGAGACCAATGTATCACATAAGTGGCATCTAAATATGCTGCTTGCTGTACATCACTGCGCTCACATGTAAATTCTGAGTAGGCCTCACGCGAAGCCTACACGGAGTTTTCTGAATCCCAGTGAAAATGTATCTGCACAGTGTGTTAAATGTATGTTTTTTTTTCACATCCTTTATCTAGTAATCTTAGGTTTAGGATATATACATGTTTATATGGTTATTGTAAGCTGTGTTGCCACTTGGGTTTGGCGAAAATTTGTAAAGACAAAAAAAATATAATCAGCCATGAACAGAAACTATAGACATAACAAAGAAAGTAAATGTCGACTAGGACTGAACCTGAGACCCCAGAATTTGCAGCTAGAAGCCTTAACACTGAGCCAGTGCATAACTCGATCAGTACCATGCTGTTTCTGACTCAGAACCAGAAACAGTACTGTAAAAGCAAACGGGTACAGCTCTGAGCAGGGGAAGAAAAGGAGACTTCACCTTTCTTTTCAATTTCATTAATTTCATATATTCATAGCCATATTGATTGATCCCTTTATTAAAGCACAGTGAGACTATATTAAAGTCTTTGGTATAGTGAAAACAAAAGTGTTGAACAAAAACCTCTTTTTTTGAGATTCTACTAAATGAACAGTAGGCCAGGTAGTGCCTACAAGTAATCTGAACAAAACATAATTTTCAGTTTTTAGTAATTCCATTTTCAGAGTGAAGCTTTGCTATGCTGGTTAACAAACCCCTGTAATATACTTTTGTTATACAATATTGTTCAGCTTTTCTGCAATTTAACAATTCAGGAGAAACTTTTTAAAAGGCTAATGATGCAAACATAGCTTATTTGAGTTGCCACAATCTTCACATAAAATTTGTGGCTGCTATTACTGTTAAGGCCAGCAGAGGGTAGTCTTGTCATTTGAAAAAAACAATCTACTTTTCTCTATTTTATGCCTGCGAAAGAGTGAACATTGCAACCCATCTTAAATGAAGTAAAATTAGTACAACTTGACTTTTTTCATAAAACTGTGTTATTTAATGTTACTTTGTTTTGCT
Source organism: Protopterus annectens (assembly GCF_019279795.1). Taxonomy (NCBI): domain Eukaryota; kingdom Metazoa; phylum Chordata; order Ceratodontiformes; family Protopteridae; genus Protopterus; species Protopterus annectens. The sequence continues at coordinate 318,051,391 of NC_056749.1, read as the reverse complement.
GTGGTGATATTATCCTTATCCTGAGCCCTAATTACTGACAGAAAAAATAAATTGTTTTGCAGAAATGAATATGCAGAATCTTTAAGCATTTATTTAAGATCAGGAACTAAAGATGCTTCAGATTCTTGTGTGTGCCAGCATTCAGCTATTTAACTGAAGAAACAGAAACATATTCGTTTTAAGGTTTCACTTCCATTCACTAAATGTAAAAAGTTTATTTTCCAGGTTTTTCTAACAGGACTGTATAAATAATACTGAATCCTGAAAATATATCAGACTGACTAAATTTAAAAATAGTTACAGCCAACATTATGTCAAATAAAGGAAGAACAACGAAGTGAATTTCAAAAGAACAAACCACTTAATAAATTATGGCATTCCCCAGACTGTGATTTTCGTGTGTGTCACATGTTTTATTTTTACCATTTTAAATAGCATACTTGTTGACAGAAAGGCACCTTATTTCATGAACTTATTTAGTAACCTTCCTAATTTCAAAATACTGATGAAACAATCCTCCTTAACTATTTATTTCTTTATTTATTTTGTTTGTTTACCACTGATCACAATAGAACATGGGGAAAGAGGACACTTCTTTTAAGTGAGGGGGATAACTAACTGTAATTGTATTTGATATAAAAAAGCATAGCTTTGAAGTATAGAAACTACATGTCTGAAAGTAAAGTGTACGGGCAAACAAAAAAACTGTGCACTTATTTTCAATATGCATTAGTAAAAACATTTGACCCAACAAAAAAGATAAATCTCCCTAGTGGATGATGTCTGTGCTTATCACTGACATTTAAGATATGAATTAGCCTTGGAACTCAGCTTATAACTTTTTTATATGCATTTGTGAGTCAAATGTAGTACTACATGTACAGACAAAATATTAGTGTAAAAAATTATTTTGAAAATACCCAGAGATAGGCTAGTTGTACCCTTAGCCAAAATCATCCTATTTGTACTGTAATGAATGCTCACTCTCTGCTGTGCTTCATTAACATACAAAATACGCTATAATTATTTCAAATGCTTTCAGAGCAGAACTAAGGATCATCTGTGAAAACAGAAAGATAACAGCAGCTATCAATCCTATACAAGTCTTCACTGTTGTGGATACATCATACATTACTGTCATATTAAATAATCAAGTGATCAGTTTCATTGTATGCATGGTGGTGACAGCCAATGTATAGGTACATCTCTGCAGGAAAAGATGAATTTTTCTGTTATTATTTATATATCCTGTAACTGCAGTACACTAACAGCTTCTGTTGTAACCAGTTAAAGACTGTACTCAGTCTACTAATCACTAGCTTTTCCCGTGTTATCTGTTTTAACTGCTTCTTACCTTACTTTATACTCTCTCCTCGACACTCAGGCCATACTTCTCCTTCATCTCCTCACTCTACTTCCTGTCCTGTAGGTACTTTTCTGTACAGGCATTCAGGGCTGGCATTTGGACAACTGGTGCATTAGGCCAAAGGGCTCTATAGTGCCCCTCCACACCACCTGGTGACCTCCATCCTGGTCTACCTACATCATCCAGGTTACTATTTTGGTCCTTTTTCTCACAGTTTGTCTTTTTCCTGTATTCATTCAACATATTTTGAAGAAACCATTTCTTTCCTACAAAAAAAAAATATATACAAATAAATACTGATAAAGCACCGCAGCTAGAGCGGTGCCCTAGGTGGCCACCTAGTTGGACTATGCCTAAAGCGGGCTATGCAAGTATTATTACATTTACATGAATCCTTAGTACTTTAAAAGGGTCTTGTACAACAGAAGATTTTAGCCTATGCAAACCTTGAATAACCAATTTTTTTGTGCTTGTGTAACGTTTGCAATATTATGTCTGAATCTTTTGTGTGTACCTTTGTACTTTTGTGCATACACATGAACACACATAAATACATATGTGTGTGTGTGTGTGTGTGTGTGTGTGTGTATAAAGATAGCTATAGCTCAATAGATTCAGATTTAAAGATGTATATTCATGTGTCATAAAATTAAGATATCAAATGGCAAGTGATTGACCACAACTGCTCTATCACCAACTAATTAAAAAAAACAAACAAGATAAAGTAAAACTTTTTTTGAGGGTGGCAAGCCACCACACACCCCTTAACCCCTATACCAAAATCTTCTCCAAAACTACAAAAATGACAGTATGTAGCATCAACTAATTTTTGATTAGGTGTACTTGATTCTTTTCTGTTTGAAAATGTGAAATGTTGACCACTTGTACGCAAATATATGCTTTTTATTTTGTCACTCTCACACACATGCACCCATCGAATAACATATGAATATCTATCTATATATTATAAGATTGTATATATATATTTATATATATATATATATATATATATATATATATATATAATCCTGAGAAAAAAAACCGAAATTCAAAAAGGCCAAAAAAAATCTAAAGCCAAAATCTTGAAAACACAAAATGGACATGTGGCTTTTGGTGTTTGTGGTGTGTATTGTGTGTGTTGGAGTTGTCATGGTGGGGAGTTGGGTAATGTTAGGGGTTAGTTTTATGTTAGGGTTTAAGGAGTTAGGAGGGAGGTTAGGTTAGTAGGTTTATGGCAATCAACAAATCAGTGTAAACAGGGGGGGGGTTGGGGTTGGAGTTAGGTTAGAGTCAGGTGAAGGTGATGGTGTGGGTGATGGTGAGGGGGTTAGGGTTAGTAGGGGGGGTTTGGGGGGTCTGGTAGATATTAGTGTCTTTATATTGACATATTAGCATTTTTCAGTTTTTCAGGTTTTTGAGTTTTGGGATTATATATATACATATATATATATATGGATCTAGTGCACCCCATCAATCACACATTTCACAAAAATGTAAACCACTGAACACACTTTCACGAAAGTGCATTTATCAAAAATGCACTTTCGTAAAAAAAAAAAAGACACTCCCCTACTTTAATATTCTCACTCCAAGAATGCACTACAGTGAGGAAAAGGGAATATTCCCTTACCCCCACTGTACAGCGATCTAAGCAACAGTTTGCCGTGTTGTACAATCTACACCACATGTTGATGTACAACTAAACCTACATTTAAACAACTGTTTCCTTACTTACCTTCTTGCGAAAGTGCATTTTCGATAAATGCACTTTCACAAAAGTGTATTCAGTAGTCTACATTTTGGTGAAATGTGTGTTCGATGGAGAGTCCTAGATACACACACACACACACGCACACATATATATATATCTATGTGTGTGTGTGTGTGTGTGTAAAATCTTATAATAAATAAATATATATATATATATATATATATATATACACATATACACAAACATACATACACACACACACACACATATATATATTTATATATATGGATAGATACTCATATGTTATTCATATACACATATTTACATAGATGTGTGCGTGTGTGCGTGACAAAATAAAAGGCATATATTTACGTGAATTTATGTGTGAGTTGCATTCTGTTTAGTGATCAAACATCCCTATGCAATCTATGACTTTACATTACAGTCTATGCTTCTGAACATGCATTATTGGAGAAGTAAAGAAATCAGAATTCCTTCTTCATAATGAGGACATATATTTAGTTATACTACCACTTTATTTCAGTCATACCTGCACATAAACTATATAAAAACATCACTTGACATTGCCTAGGTCCAGTGGATGAGACAGCAGTGCTTGCATTGAGCAGAAGTTAAAAAGAGGCAGCACAGTTCTCCTTAACAATGTACAAAGGTGTACAGTGAGGAAAACGAGAGAGAGAGACTCTGTGTGTGTGTGTGTGTGTGTGTGTGTGTGTGTGTGTGTGTGTGTGTGTGTGTGTGAGTCCATATGTAAGTGCATGTGTTTGTGTGTGTGAGACAAAATAAAAGTCAGGCAATTTGGAAAGCAAAGAAGGGATGTTCAGTGCTAAGAATGTCAAGAACAAGCTTTTCCTTCATCTGCAAGAGCTCCTGCCACTTTTGAACTTCATCACATCAGTATCCTCTCTAGCTATAGTCTGCAAAGACCTGGCAGAACTAAACTGCTGTCAATCCTTCTTCATGCTGTATGACTTGGGGATAGGAAATAAGCAGTCGTCCTGCTACAGTGGTTTCATTTTTCAGCTTTGGAGTGATGCCTAGTTCATTTTATCCTAACATGCACTGGACATGGCACTAAACACAACACTAAATGCTGAGCCTACTGCCTCACATGTGGCTAGGGACTCATAACACAAGCTGCAATGGTAAATGCTATTAGATGTTTCTCAGGAAGAGTGAAAAGGATATTCTGCCATAATTTAATATTGTATTAATGCAAATGAGATTAGTGTGCTGTAACAGTGGTGCCCAACAAATTGGCAGTCACATCTCATGAATGTCGACTTTTTTCAGCTTTGCTTCCACAGATAATGCTTTACAGTTCTAACTGTATTTATTTAGTGTTACACTGATTAGTGTTGCACAGACTAGAATATTTATGTGAATCATTTGCTGTTAATGGTAACCATAAATTATATTGTGTTTAAATTGTCTTTTATGTGTTTACTCTTTTTCTGCAGTAACTGATGTTTATTTATACATTAATACAGAATATTAAAGATTCCTTTCTCCAGATATTTTTAGAATAAGGTATCTGACAGTTTTCATGTTAGTCAAAGCTTGCATCTCCTGATGTTTTTCAGTCGACATTGTGATAACACACTAGCAAGCTCCATAAAGTATGTTCTTTAAGGGACTGTTGTTGATGGAGTACTGTACGGACAGTCCAGTGGCATCCTGTCAGGCATAGCATTCCAGTTCTCTTCCATCATAACAAATTGTTAACTTTTCCCCATATTGTCTGGCTCTTCACTCTAAAGCTGTCAGTCGGTAAGTGAGTGGCCTTGACTGAGAAATAAGGCTCAGTACATCTGACAAAAGCAATACTTGACTACAGTTTTGAAGAACTAAATATTTACTACTTAGTAACCAGCTGTGTTTCTGTTATGTCAAGACTGAGAATGAGAAGAGTTTGCACGTGTGCGTCTACCTGAGTGCACATGTGGTAAAACAAGCTGAAATACATCATAAAATTTTATCACCTTCTATGATTTCTATTCTCCATTTCTGTTGATTAACTAAAGACTGCCCTGGCTGTTCATTAATTTGCTCCAGAAGACATTCATTACCTTTGTAGAGACAGCAACCTTCACTCATTTGTTCTCTGATCAGGTAAGAGTTATGGTTATCATACTGGCAGACGAGATGAAGCTTTGCAATATGGACGTTAACATTTTCTCTCTGGTGGGGATATGAGCATCACTGTCACCTTAGGGATTTTTTATCCCTTATGTTGGTGCATACATTTTTTTCTGCACAAGGACGACCATCACTGGCTTAAGTGGTCATATGCCCACAACCTACCTACCCCATGTGTTACTTTGGGCAGATTTATTCCCACCCAAGTCTAGAGTGCAAAAATTATATAGGCCAGAAGCCACCAATTTCCTTCCCCTACCCTGGCTTTTTCAGTTTACAGCTACCTGAATGTGTGTCATCTAGGCCACAGTCAGGGCTTTATCCCTCTGTGTCACAGAGCGTGGGTTATCATCTGTTATTTTTAGCAACATTTATGTGACTCAAAGTGTGTCTCAAAGTCATACATGGTGCTTCAGGTCTGGAAAAGGTAATCCTGTGTTTGAAAAAGGGTATAAGTATGTATGAAGCAAAATGCACTCTGTCTTATGAAAACATTTGCCAACTTTTATTTTAAAGTAATAGAACACCACAACCCAATGTGCCAAAGCAGGAAAAAGGTGTTTATGGATGGATGGACGGAGTTATTTCATTCTTATCCAGTCAAAGGAGATGCATCTTATAGAAACAGAGTCCTCAAGGGGAATAGTCTTGTAAGAAAAGAGTTGAAATAATTACAACTATCAACAAAATTTAAGTTTTGCAGCTTTGTTTAAATAAAGAATATATCATCTGATAGCAATTAGAAAGGGATTAAACGCATGGCACTTTTTATGTAAAACTAGCAAACTATTTCTGAGAATTCTGAATGGAAAAAACTGAAATACTACTCCGAAAAATATACTGGAAAAAAAAAATCATGTAATGGTCATTATTTTTATGACTACTGCCACGTTGTACTTTATCCGTTATCGCCTTCATTAAGTGTACACCGTTCTGAGTAAACAGACAACAATACACAATCTCAGAGATCAAAAACGATCAAAAAAATCCTCATCCCACCTGAAGTAAACAAAAGGCCCTGAGCCAGTGGTAAAACGATACTCAAACCAGCTACCTCAAAAACAAATGAAATCTAATTAAGGCCCTGAAACACTTGGGAACCATTATCCCCAAACAAAAAAAGACTTGTGGTACCAAACCAAACCCAAAACAAAACTAAAGACCTCCTGCCAAAAACAGAGCGTCCAAAACAGTGGAAGACAGCCAGAAACAAGCTCTACAACAAAGGAAAGAGCAAGCACCTTCCTACAAAGGTATCCTAAAAAAGGAAGAAAAACTTGATCATTCAAGAGAAACAATAAAATCAGAAAATAAAATCAACTAAGAAAAAATTGGAAGAAATCCAAAGCAAATCTTAGAAGAAAAATCAAAAGCTCTAGAAAAAACAAGAATTAGTCCAAAATGATGTAAAATGTACTGAACCTAGGAATTGCTAAATATGAACCCTGACAGGTTCAGTGCAAATGAAAATATTGAAAAATTGACAGCTTCTATTTCAGAGCAATTGGTTCCCCAAACTTCTAGAGCCCGGTAAAAAAACACCCCTCACCAAGGCAAGAACACAACCCCAGAACCCGGAAAACACAGGAACTCCCTATTGTGCAAAACCCGCCCAAAGGCCAGCTAAACCTGCTGTCCCGGAAGCTGTTTCAATCTTGGCCTCACATCGGGATGCTGCTCACCCTAAGGATCACCTGGCAATAGGCTTTTGACAGCTTATATCGTGCCGCCTCAGTGCCCCCCTGGAAAGGCGGGCCCCGCACTTACCCCAAAGAAAACTTCCTTAAGACAAGCAGAGGATCACCATGGAATGGAACTTCCAAGCCCTTATCTGCAAAGCCATGGAGAGGATCATAATGGAACCTGGCTCAGTTTAGAGCAGGAACTGCAGAACCTGCCTCTGAAACCTTTTGACTTTCCACAACCTGCATTGATGAGGGAAAGGCAGTCCCGAGACAGTCACCAAGGCCATTGATGAGGCCCAGCAACTCCACCCCATACCAGGTATCATCGAAAAACTCATCGGCTTGACAATGCTTGACATACATCACAAAAATCCATCAAAAACTGATAGCGACAGAACTGCACAGGGTCAACAGAGCTGAGAGGGTCAGAACTCAAAGCAGAGGTGCTGGAGCCATGTCAGACTCAAAGTGTCGTCCAAAAGTGGTGTCACACATCTACTTTTCTGAAGTACTCTAAGCCAAACACACTTGTTCATCTACTTTTGACAAGGTTTCTGACACAGGAGGTTATGGTAGAAAAATGATCACAAAACACATATATATAGTCGAGACACCCACACACACAGATATCTGGTGCCAGAGCCATAGCCGAAGCGTTAAACTAAACACCAAAAATGGCCATGCCCTAACACCAAAAAATAGGAGTCATACCCCTACTAAAAACCATATAGGTGACAATCCACTGAGTGAGGTGACAACATCAGGATCAAAAAAGTTGACCAGGACCTGGGTTTGAAGTTGACAGTAGGAAAATGCTTTAAGTACCCCACCTGACCATGAAGGGATTCAACCTTCTATCAACCTGATCATCAAGGATTCACATCATCATCAAGTCATTCACTCATTCCACTCATCATCCTCCTATGCCAGTGTTTGATGTTTATCTGATGTGAGATGTATCTGACCAGACACCAGACACAAAGGAAAAAAAGTTCCTCAAAAAAAATAAAGGGCAAAAAATAAAATTATCTCTCCCTGCTTGACTGAAGAGCTCCGAATTAGTTCAACCCAGACTTGCTCAGTCTGTGACACTGCCTGACATATGTCAATATACATGCCTGATGATAGATGCCATGTCAAAAAAAAAAAAAAATCCTCAGAACCACACCTGGTAGGAGACTTAACCTTGACTTCGGTTATAAATTAGAGCGTGCTGGAGGACAGATTCATCACCCCAGAGATCCCTATATGCTGGAACAAAAAATCCGGTACATGCTGACAGAGCACCTCGCTGGCTGGCCTTGTTCAAATCTTGACCAATGGATGGGAGATCTAGACCAGGGATTACTTCAGAGGATTACTTCAGTGTCACTGCACAGAAAAAGAAAAATGAATAGTTTTATTTTTGACTAAAGGGGAAGGGAAAACCAGCCACATAACTATGGGCTAGGCTTATAAATGCCCTTGGGCAGATAGCCTAGTATGAACCTATGAACCTATGAACAAGCATAACTTATACCTTCTTTCTCCTAATTTTAGTTTTCTTAGCGATTTTCTTGCAGCCTTAAATACTAAGGGAGATTCATAAAGGTTACTAAAAAGTGTAGATTACATGTACACCAAGTGACTAGAAAACACAAAAATATGTGGTATGGATGATGCTGAATACAGATCGTGTAAACTTAATATAGGTGTTAATGAGTCTGGCCCATTGTGACGGTGCTTTTTCATTCAATGTAAGTACTTTAACATATGCTTTCATATTTTTGCTATGGATAGTGGGTTTTTGTTTTCTTACATTATTACCACTATAATTTTGCAGGCTGAACCTTAAAAGTTGAATTTACTTTTTGTATAACTTGTGCCACCACAGATAAGTAGGATGCCAGTCTGCTAATCAAATCACTTTACATTGTCTAGAGAATTTGAACTAAAAATGAACTTCTAGATGTTCATCATTCTCACTGCAATAGTAGTCTTCTAGGTTGCATCCTGGCAAGGAAACAGCACCTGACCAATTTCCCAAAGCTCTATCCCTACCCCCACCCCCCCACATTCATCTGGCTGCCTATAGGCTAATCTCTTTTGGAGGCAAGTATAAAAGCAGCCAGACTGACTAAAGTTCTTCAGTACTATTTCGCTGTCTCAAGCAAATGCATCCCTGAGAATTTTCCAATGCAGCTCTCAACCGTTTCCTGTCAGATAAATAAGACCATTTTTGTTTGCCTCTGACACACATATGAATTATATTTTGAATATTTTTTCAGTGTTTTCTTTTTTTGTGGTAAATAGCAGCATGTCACTTCAATAATACCAACTTTTAAGACACCTTTACCATTTTTATCTCTCTAAGGTTTGATTTCTATGGTTTGGTTGTCATTTAGTGCATTACGGTTTTATTTAAATGTATTTCTTGTTTTCCAAGTTGTTTTGGTCAGTCAGAAAGTATTTTTCCAGGAGAATAATGGGATTATAATCAAATGCTTCTGCTTGCACTTTGTTTACTCAGGTTTCATGTTATTTTTTAGGACAGCTACGTCTTTTAATTCTAGCTTTTGAAAAGGGAATTATTGTCTGGTATTTTGTTACTTAGTTGTGGTATAAATTTGATTGGAGTGGAAGTGTCGTGTGCTGTTTATGCTTGCTAGTGATAGCTTACCTTCCAACACACTCCTTCAAGCACACTTCCTGGTAGTCAGTCTTCTTCCCTGGCTACAGTATGGTCCTGCTTGCCCTTCTCCTAACATACTTAAAAAGAAAACAACAAGTGAAGCACGAGTCTGTGCCTCATATGTGGGTTATTGCTATGTTTCAGCTGATGGCGAGCAACTTTAGCCACTGCTCCAGACTATTTACCCACTTCTCCTGAATCACTCTAGTGTAGCCTTGCCAGACACTAGACCAGGGTTCAGTCATGTCCTCTGTAGCTATTCCATTGCCCTGGTTGGGCATGGGGTAACCATTGAATATAGGTACAGGAGATACATCGAGAGGATCTTCTTGAAGTGACCAGGGAAAGAGCCCTTTTGTTTGAGATGATGTGCTGCCTCCCAGCTATTCACCCCTTTAGTGATGTACGCAGAAAAAAGAAACAAAGATAATCACACTGAAAATAAAGAAATAGTTCCTGTCTGTAAAAATGATGTTGTTACCCTAGTCCAGAGTTTATTATAGTCATTCAACACAGGGGACTATATGCCTTCTTTTAATACCACTATTCCTCTTTCTAAGGAAGAGGATGCCATTTCTTATGAACCTAATGTTGATAAAGACAGGGATTACTCACCCCAATATTTTGTAGTCCAAGATTATAATTCCATGGATAATGGGCCTAAAGTGGTATCAGTGTTAACTTTCTCCTTTTCTGAGACCATTTCCAGGCCTAGGGACATATTTGATTAGGACAGATTATTCCTTAGAGCTGGGCAGAAACTCTGATTTATTTGAGCAAAAAAAAGTCTTATTTCTGCATCAATTCCTCCTTCTTGTCTGCTTTGGAAGATGCATTAAAAGCTGCCTGTAGTTCTCCTGATTCTCTCCCATCAGTTCGTAAAAAAGCATATAAATTGTGTAGAGTTTCAAAAACAAATTCTCATCTTACAGCTTATCCTGCTACAATAACTCCTATAGCTCAAGCAACAAAAAAGCACCTTGTCTCCTCTAAGAAGGGGAGGAGGATGGACAGATAAGGTAAGAAATTTGTTTTTTCTTCTGCCACATTAGCCTTCAGAATCCTGACATATCGGGGCTACATGTGGTAGTTCATTATGAAGTGTGCTAAAGCTTAGAATAATTTTTTTCTTCCCTGATCCTTGAAGGTAAGTCTTATGTGAATCAGATTGCCTCTAACTTGTCTCAAGTGTCTAAACATGCGTTAAAGTGTGTATGATTAGAGTTGCCACCTATCATTTTTTTTCTGGACTATCCAGAAATCAAATTGATTGTCCAATAGTCTGGAAAACACTGTACAAACTCTGGTATTCTATTTCAAAAAAGGAAACAGACTATCAGAGTTTGCTAAATCTGATGATTTACAATGCTTTTTCTTTCTTTTTTTTTTATTACAAAAAAGCATAGTAAATCAGCGGAAAGCAGGCATCAGGAATGGAAAAAGAGAGTGTTCCCCATCAGCTGATGTCACAGCTACAACACAAAATAGGCAGAACTTGGGTGGGAGAGGGTACTGGAATAGGTGGGGTTACATGTGATGCTAGGGGTGTGGCTTTAGTCCGGTTTTAGCCACAATGAAAGGTGGCAACCCTATGCATGATTGTGCCGATATTGTTTCTAGGGCTACAGCAACTGTTTTGAGGAGATTTGCTTGGGTATGTAACTAAAACTTAAAGTCAGAAATGTTTAGTTCTCCTTTAGAGTCAGACATTTTGTTTGGGCCTGCTGCTACTTGGGTACTCAAACAATGGCATGACAGAGGTAAATTAATGCAGGGAATTTCTAAGATTTTCAGTTCCTCAAATGTTTCCCTTCAAAAACCTCAACCCTTTCATAGGTCAGAAGAGGTATAGAATGTTGCTTAATAACAAACAACATCCAAGAGTAGGGTTGCCACCTTTTCAAATGCCCAAAGTGGGACAACTGTGGTACAAACATCAGATTTTGCAGGCCAAAAGATATCCACAGCCAGTATGAGGGACATAACTTCACTTTTTGCCTAAATAAAAGCTTATTCATGTAACATTTTAGTTGCTTATTCTGTTTCTTATAACATTTAAGTGTTTCAGATACAGAATAACTGGTTTATGCAACTATTACATAAAATATAGGAAATAATTTTTCCCTAATATCTCAGGACATTTGCCATTTTTACAGTGTTTTTGCAGGACACAACTGCCAAAAGAGGGACTGTCCCTCGCAAAGTGGGACAGGTGGTAACCCTATCCAAAAGAATATTTTCATATCATTTGTCGTCAGTACTCCAGTTTTATGTCAGATAATTTTAGACAGATTGTTTTTAAGGTGATTCGTAAGGGTTACATCTGGCAATGGACACATTCTGCCCCCCCCCCCCCCCAATCCAAACAGACCTGTTTCTTCAGTTACTCCAAGACAAGTTAGAAGAAAGTATTATAGAACATGTTCCTATATAACACTTAGGAAGTGTTTTTATTATTCCAGAATGTTTCTGTTCCCAAAAAAGGAGCACTTGTGGAGACAAGTTGGATTTCTCATTCCTCAATCTGCATGTAAGAGTTTCAAAACTCAAGATATTGACACTCCAGTCAGTGTTAGCCCTAGCAACATTAGACTTCAAGTATGTTTACTATCACATTGCAATAACAATCAAATTCTGGAGGTTCCTGGGATTTTGTGTATCTGGGTTGCATTATCAATTCTCTGCATTACCCTTTGGACTAAGTATTGTACCCAGAGTATTTACAAACTGCTCAGCTCCTATGGTGGCTCACTGCAGCCTGCAAGGTATCCACATTTTTCCTTACTTACACAACTTGATTATTTGTGCAGAATCTTTGCCCAGATGTCAGGTACCCTTAACAAAGGTTTCATCCATCCTAACCCATCTGCGGTTTCATATAAATGTGCATAAAAACTGCATGATTCCATCACACAAAATTGTGTTTTTAGGATGCCTTATAGACAGTCTCATGCAAAACACCTTTTTTAACCTCAAGACAAAGTGAAAACTTATCAGAAAACATTCCTGAAATTTTGTCACCTAGCCCAAGCTTCAACCAGAAAATTCCTCGGAATTCTAAGCCCTCCAGCTTGTATGATCTCAATGATACCATTTGCCAGGTTACACACGAGAAAGACGCAGTGGTTCCTAAAACAACATATGGGCCCAGCATCTTCAACCTCTAGATTTTCAAATCCCAGTGCTGAGGGATCTCAATCTACAATCCCCTTTGTCTTTCTACCCCAAATCAATAGGTCTTCACAGACTCAGATTTTGCTTGGGGTGTAGTTTTCATGGGAGTCTAAGTACAAGATCTGTGGGACAATTCAGACAGACAAAAGCATGTAAATGTTGAAAAAATGCTAGTTGTGATTCAAGATTTAAAAACCTTGCATTGTCTTTGGCAAACAAGACCTGTTCAACACAGTGATGTAATACTTAAACAAACAAAAGGGGTACAACATTGTACCAGCTATGGTACTTGGCAATGACGACTTAGGAGTTAGCTCTTCAATACTCCCTAATTATTCAGGCCTCTTATATACTGCCAGACACAGCATAGTGGCAAACAAACTATGCAGATCCTGAACAGACCCTCACAACTGGAAACTGGAAACTCAGTCCAAAGTTATTCCAAGAATTGATCCAGATCTCAAGTAGGTCTGTTTGTTTCCTTTCAAAACAGGCAACTAGACAAATTCTGTTCCAGGAATCCTAGCAATCATGTTTAGAGAAGGGATGTTCTTTCTTTCCCCTGGTCAGGAATGCTACTATATACATTTCCACTACTTTTCAAGGCACTTCTAAAGATTCAAAACAATTTACCAAAAATCAAAAAACAAGGAAGAGATTCTTCATACCATGCATGTGCACACACTACTCAATTATTACCTTGACAGACCCAAGTATTTCAGGAAAACCTGACCAGCTATTCCTATTCAATGACAAAGAAAGGGCAATTCATGTCTAAACAGACTATCTCTAGAGGGTTGTGTTTTTACTCCCACCATGACAAAACCATTCTATACAGGGTTAGGTCCCATTCTACCAGGCCTTAGCTTCTTCAATAGTATATTGGAAAATGGTGGACTTTAGAATCACTCTAGAGGCAGCTACTTGGTCCTTCATCCATGTATTTACAAAGCACTACAAACTGTATTTCTTCTCTAGATCAAGAGCAGGCTTTGCAAGGACCATTCTGCAGGGGCTCCTACACCCTTTATCATTCCTCCTCCCAGAGTGGGTAAAGTTTGGTAATCTATGCATAGGATACTGCAGCAGTGAGAATGATGACCATAGTACAGTTGTGTAAGCTACCCTTAAGAGTAGATGTTCAAATTCTTCACTGCTGCAGTAGACGCACCCACCCACAACCCCCATTATTGTAAATAGTTGTTGTGGGTTACAACTTTTACTGTTAAAATAGTTGTTGTGGTTAGTCTTTCATTAGTTACAATAGTTGTGGCTGTTTCAAGACTAGCTCCCTTTTTTCTCTTCTAGGCAAGAAAATCTTGAAGTTTTCAGTCACTGTGGCTTGTTTTATTATTCCCTCCAAAAGGGATTAGCCTATAGGCAGCCAGAGTAACTGTGTGAGGTGGGTTGGGTACTATATACTTGACAGCACATAACTCATAAACTACTACAGCAGTAAAGAATTTGAAAATCTGTTATGGGTATGTGCAACTCACACATCTGTACTTTCATGAACCCAATGGCTGTGAAGACCTAATATCAGTAATCTATGTCAAAAAGAACTGATAGACTGATTTAGTGTAAATATGTGCATACTGCAGAACCACCTCAATTGTGTCACATTTTCTCTAAGAAACTGTTATTTTCCTTCAAAGTCTATGTCTTCCTGGGCATGTGATGATTAAAATGTTGGTAGACTTCTTATATGTCAAATAAGAACATCTCTGCTGATGAATTATTTCATTTTATAACTCAACCTGGAGTGAAAGATTATATGTCCTTTAAACTGTTCTGATTTGGTATCAATACCTATGAGATTTGGAAAAGTTATGATGACAGCAGTGTGTGGGTGTGTATGCAAGGCATTTTTATTGTTCAAGTCCTCTGAACAATTTTGCCAATCTTTGCATTTGACTAACCACCCTGTTGACCAATCCATGGTAAGCAAGTCAAGGAAGGGTACATTTGACTTATATTGTCTTTAACCTGCTAGAATCACTTGCTTAGAAGGGCTGTGTGCTTTTAATTATCTTTGAGTATTCCACACTTAAACATGCTAGGAGTTACAGAAAATAAAATGCAACAGATAATCGATTGCTGTTTATATTATGTGACTGCTTTTGGAGAATACAAAAAGAGTTTTAGAGTGTGGCAAATTCAAGCAAAAATGATTAATCATTAAAAGTTATTTCACTTATTTTTTTTGATAACATGAGATTTTAATTTTTGATTATAGAAACAATAACTGGTGGACAAAATAATTCGCTAAACACTGACTATTGCATTAAATAAGAGCAATTGTGTGATAGGGAAGCCCCCTCCCTAAAACAGCTATGTGCCATCATGCTACATGTAATATAATGTCTGTGCAAAACCAACAGACAAGCAGCTGCCCTGTACAACAGCACAGTACATAAGGAAGCATCCATGAGCAAATGTTAAAAAATACAAGTTCATCAGGAAGATGAGGATGTGATACAAAATCACTTATTTTTCGTTCTTGCAGATATGTGGTTTAAAAATTACTTTTATATATTCAAAAAGGTATCAACTGATTTAGCTAACCTTATTATCACAGAGCTATTTGAAGAGATTTTTCCAAGCATACCAGTGCTATTTGGAAAACAATCAGTATCTTTCTGCTGCATACATAAAAAAAACTGTCTTTTTAGGGAGCACATACCAGAAAATTATGCCAGCAGTTATTTTCCAGCTAATAACGATTCAAAGCAGAAAGAAAAGAGCATTCGGAAGGTGAAATGATAATAAGTGAGTAAGTGATGTGTCTTCCAGCACGATCCAACCCCCAGTGATGTAAAGTGATCATCTGCAGAACTTCACTTAAAAAGATGATATTTTTGAGAAGAAAAAGAAAATTTAAAAACATTTCATTTTAATTAAAATGTCTCCAAATAACACTAAGAGTATTGCCACAGTTGGCGGGAAGCATTACATTGTTTTTTGAATCAGAACCCGGTAACATATTGAGCAAACCTGCTTAAAACAGGTTTGTGCATTGCAATCCAGGTTTCTGAAACAGGCCAATATTTGTCCATTAAAGTTATGCTTTCAGTCATTTAAAATGCAAATTCAGAAAATGATATTGTCAAATTTTCACACAGGAATGCACCATGCAACTACCCACCATCTATTTGCTCAACCCAGCTGGTGTACAATTTAGAGATAAAAGATGAAAGTTTTACTACAACATGCTGAACCATTTATAGAGGGACACGTTAGAACCCAACCAGGCTTATCTGTTACATTACAGTACCAAATTCTTAAAAATACTAGCTGGAATTTAACACATTAATATCAGTAGCAGTTTGGGTGCTGTGATAGAGTGTGCACAGAACAAGACCTGCATTATGTTCTCAGAGATAAAGAAATACAGTATAAATTAATTTTGCATGTTAGGAAAATCACCGCAAAGTCCCCCAGAGTGGATACAAATGAGGCCTAGAGGGTGAGATATTGAGAGAGAGAGACAATAGATCCTTTGGCCTTTATGAGAAGGACTGGAAATGTATGTCCACTTGGTGTTCATTGATTCATAGGTGTGTACTAGGCTAATAGCCCTGGAGCCTTTACAAGCCTAGCCTGAAAAAATTGCCCAGGCACAGTGCCACCTGATGTTAGCTCACAGTGCCACCATCCAGTAGGGCAACTGGAATGATCCCTGGAGTGAACTTTCTGTTACCCATTCACTCGTCAAGATTTCTTTTGAAGAGGGTCAGCGAGGTGCTCTGCTTGACATGAATGGGAAGCTTATTCCAGAGTATGGGTAGTCTTTGGGAGATGAACCTCTCCCTCCAGTATGTTCTGTTAGTTGTGGTAATGAGGTTATGATCTCTGGAGCATGTGGTTCGGGGAAATTGGGATTTCTTTAGGTGTAGCATTTCAAGTAGGGCTGGGTCAGACATGGCTTTGTGAGTCAAGCAGAGATCACCTCAAAGTAGGCGATAAGAGAGTGAGAACAGCTGAAGTTTCATGAGTTTGTCCATGAAGGACATGTGGCCTAGGATCCTTTTTGTGAGGTACTTTTGTGGCCTCTCCAGCTGTTGTAGGTGTCTGGTCAGGTACATGCCAAATGGGGCATTATATTCAATGATTGGTCCAATGAGGGATGAGCAGAGAGGAATGATGACCTCCTTCTTCCTGGATGCAAAACCTTTGGTTATAAGATGTGCCATGTAGAAGGACTTTCTGACCAAAGTGGCAATGTGGTGGTCAAAGGTGAGATGGCTGTCAACCAGGGTGCCCAGATCTCTAATGGCCCCTTCAGGGTTCAGTGAGCTCCCATCAACATGGTGATTCATGGGAACTGAGTTTTTTCCAAAGGGATGATAATGCATTTTTTGGCATTAAGCTTCAGGCCATGGTTTCTGGACACAGTCATGGTGGTCTCAGAGGCCTTTTGTAAGATGTCTGCATCACTTGGGGAGTTGATAATGACCCATGTAGAAGGACTTTCTGACCAAAGTGGCAATGTGGTGGTCAAAGGTGAGATGGCTGTCAACCAGGGTGCCCAGATCTCTAATGGCCCCTTCAGGGTTCAGTGGGCTCCCATCAACATGGTGATTCGTGGGAACTGAGTTTTTTCCAAAGGGATGATAACGCATTTTTTGGCATTAAGCTTCAGGCCATGGTTCTGACACCAGTCATTGGTCTCAGAGAGGCCCTTTTGTAAGATGTCTGCATCACTTGGGGAGTTGATAATGACTCTTAGCTTGCAGTCATCAGTGAACTTGGTCAGCCAGAGTCCTTCTGTGTTGGCCTGGACTTCTGAGAAGTAGATGCAAAACAAGAGAGGGCCCAGGATCAAGCCTTGTGGGACTCCACTTGTGACTGGTCAACAGTCTGACTTGGAATCCACAACTTTCACTCTGTAAGTCCTATCTGTGATCCAGTTTGCAACCCACCTAGTTATGTAAGGATTGATGCCTAGCTTGGTGAGTTTATCAATGATACCTGAATGGGGAATGGTATCAAAGGCTTTGACCAGGTTGAGATAGGCTGTATGCACTGCCTTACCCTCATCCACAGCCTTGGTGACTGCCTTGAAGAAGTCAACCAGGTTCAGCAGGCAGAATCTCCCCTTGACAAAACCAAACTGTGCAGGGTCAAGAGTCTGGAGATTTCCTATATCTTTGTTAAGTAGGTCTATGATGATGCGCTCCATAGCTTTGCATACAAGACTTGTTAGGCTAATGTGGTGATAGTTCCCAGGGTCTGCAATTGCTCCCCCTTTATGGAGCAGCATGACTGTAGCAGTTCTCCATTTGTTAAGGGACACAGCCTGAGGTAAGGCTATGATTGAACAGGGTACACAGATGTGGTGCCAGTTCATTTTGTAGCTCATGTAGGATGCAGCCAGGGATATTATCAGGTCCCATGGCTGCTGTATTATTGGCTTTGGAAAATGCAACTTTTATCTGTGCCACAGAAATGGTGGGTACCAGGCTTTCTTTTGATATTGTGATAGGGCCCTTGGGGGGAGAGGAATAAAATTGGCACTGAATCTGTCAGCCAGTATGTTGGCTATATCTGCTGGCTCAGTACAGGAGGTGCCATTGTGTAATAACTCAGAGGTAATCTGTGTATTACCTTTGAGGTCTTTGATATAGCTATAGAAGGCTGTTTTTTTTTTTTTTTGGTGTCAGCCACAATTCTGCCTTTGTGGCTGGCTTTAGAGGATTTTATAAGGGATCTCAGCTTTTTGTTGAGACTGATAAGGGAGGTTTTCCAGTCTTGTGACTTCATTTTTTCTGCAACAGTTTCTTCCTTCTGTTGTAGAGTTTATTGATGACTGGGGACCACCAGATTGGCTGGATTACACATCCAGTTCTAGAGAAGGAAGGATGCATCCACACCAGAAAAGTCCTGTAGGCTCAAGTCATGACAATAAGCCAGATGACCTGATTTTAGTAGAGTTGGTCAGAAAGCATGGAAAACAGTGACCAATACTGGCTTGCCCATTCTAGGGGTGAGGGCAGTCCAACTTACTTCAGTTCTGGTATCTACTGGAGAAGATGTGCTTCACATACACTGTTTAGGCTATGGATATCTGTTTGGCTCTAACAAGCTGTGTTTGTATGGTAGCCTTCGTGGGACATATGTAGGAATGTGCATGGACACAGAAGGCGGCATAGTAGGCTGCTGCATATCTGAATGTGAACATCATCTTCAGGTGGAGGAGGGGGTTAGGACCATAGCAACAAAACCCCTTATGTCCACTTGGATAATTGCCTCCTGTGATTGGTTCCCTAGGAGCATAACTGGACTGATCAATCATGGGAATGCTTATGGCTGGCAGATAGTGGTAAAATAAATAAACAAAAAATCTATAAGCAACCAGCATGATGAAGACTCTCTTACCTAAACCTTTCTTAGCTGGTTATTCATTAAGCCTAAGTCTAAAGAGTGAATCTCTCTTGAAGAGAGTTATGTCTTCACATTGGTTCATCTCAGTGAAAATAAAATTTAAGGCCATGGATAGTGTGCTGACATACAACTCATGGAATTAAGTAACTTCAAGCCAAAGACAAGAGTGAACAAAAGAAGAAAATCTACAAAACAATGTAGACATTTAGGCACAGGAAAAAGAAATGACAGTAAATATTATATATGATGTTGAATAACATACCATCTAGGATTATTTTATCTGCATTGTACCCACAAAATGATGCAACTGGTTTTGTTTCTGCTATAACCCTGAATATGGTAAAGTGTATACTAAAGAATGAAATGCTTTATCAAAATAATAAGTGGCGTTATTAATACTTTTTTGTCTTTTAATGACTTTTGGAATAAAAAAAAAGTCATAGGTTGTGGGTGCCCTTAACAGAAGGGGAAACAAACTGGAAGTGAAAATTATAAACCAAGAAGCAACATGTATAATATTAAGTTAATGCCAATTTTTTTAGTTGAAGATAGAGAGTAAGGAATACAGGTTGATGCATTGAGGAGCTGCTGTGAGTTCACTCTTCTATATATTGGGGTAGTAAACAGAAGTTCACAGGTTTGAGTTCAACCTTTGCAGCTTCTGTAGTTACAGCCTTGGCCCATGACAATTTGGAATTCAAAGATTCAAAGTAAACGTATTTGTCATTTAGGACCGCACACTTGTAGCCTAAATGAAATTCCATGCATCTGCTCCTTCTTGAGATTACATACAGAAAGTAAAACAACACATACAAGTAAAAGAATAATACAACCTATATACACAATCCTACTCCCAGTACCCGTACAAAAGAGCATAAATAAATAATATCAATGCTTAGGTGCAGAATAAGTATACCCTCCCCTAAGTTATAATAACTGCCCCATTTAAATAAAAAACATATTAAATATTGCACCTTGCCTATGTTGTCTGTCTAATATTGCACTTATATATTATATATATTCTATATTATATACATTTAATATATATACTTCGGGATGGATGAGACATGAAAAACAATGAAAGAAGCTTGCACTGTAATGATACACATTTGTACTGATACACTTGCTAGAAGGAAAAAGAGAAGTCAAAGCAACGAGGTGCTTCATAAAATATATGTTCTCATCTACACAAGGGTGAGATATCACAGGATCATAGGAAGTTACTAGGCTAAAGGCCCTAGGGCCCTTACAAGCCTAGTCAAGAGTTTATCCCCAAAAACAGAACCCTCAGTCAGCACCTGTCACCCCTGTCAGTGAAGGACAAAGGTGGAACACCTGGGATAAATTTGTGGTTTCCCATCCACTCAAAGGTTGTGCTTGAAGAGGGTCAGCAAGGTACTCTGTTTGACATGTATGGGAAGTCTATTCCAGAAATGGGGCAGCCTCTGGGAGATACACCTGTCTCTCCAGCAGATTTTGTTGATGTCACATATTAGATTTAGGACTGTTGAGCAGGTAATGCATGAGGAGTTAGAATTATGGAGTTAGAATTATGGATATGGAACCTCTCTAGTAGGGCAGGGTCTGATATTGCCTAGTAGGTGAGAAACAGATCACCTCTGAGCAGCCTGTATGATACCGAGTAGAGTGATAGTGATTTGAGCCTGTCCGTATAGGACAGATGTTTGGAGGCCATGGATTCTCTCTGTGAGGTATTTCTGTGGCCTTTCCAGATGGGGCAGGTGCTTGGAGAGGTACATAACAAGCAGGGCATTATACTCAATTATAGTCCTAATGAGGGAGGAGTACAGAGATGTAATGACCTCCTTTTTCTGGATGCAATCTCTTTACTTATGAGATGAACCAAGTAAAAGGCTTTTCTGACCACTGCCACCACATGACGGTCAAATGTGAAATTGTTGTCAACCTGAGTACTCAGGTCTCTCACCACAGGTTGTTGTCTGCTTAGGGAGTTGTTGATGTGGTAATCAGTAGGGGGCATGTTTTTGACAAATGGTATGATACGACATCTCCAACACAAAAAGTTTATTTTTTTTTACATTTTTAGACTTTACAAGGTACATATGAAGCATTATAAATTATACATTTTTAACAGGACTTTTTTCACTGAATGCATATGGTTGTGTAATGGCATTTTAGACCTGGAGGTCTGGGTTATATCACTTAGGAGGTGGTGGTCAGTAATTTCAGTTTTCTTATTCTCAAATAGTAGAGGGATGGCAATGTCTTAGAAGTTGGGCATGGTGAATGTTCCAATTCATTTTTAGGATTTTGACGTATGTCATTTTAATTTCTGATAAATGCTGAGAGTAGAGAAATTGTTCACTTTTCACATATACACATATTTCCTATAGGAAACAATGTGGTTTGCATAACTTGTCTGATTGTTCATTTTCCATCAACAACTGCTTAACTCTGCTGTTTATTTTTATCATATTTTATAAGTAGTTGGACTGCATCTCAAAAGCCCATTTCAACCAAAAGATAATTCTAGGGATAAAATAAAACTATTCAGGGATACATTATCCAGCAATAGAACAGCAGCACTGAATATCTGCAGTGTCGTAATAAACATCTTTAGCAAGATTTAATCCATTCAGTTACAGTTTTAATCTACATACAACTCTAAAAATAAGTGGTGAAATGCCACCAACCATCTTGTTCAAAGCCTTTTCTAAGTGCAGAAAAAATATATATAGCCTTTTTTGTTGTTAAAATATGTAAAAAGGGCCAAGTTGACAGAATGTCTCTAGAAAGGGTTTTGCTGATTACGAGTGGAGAATGTGCCAGCAGCCAAATGGCAAAGTCATCTGTGAAAAGGCGTGGGAAGCACAACATAATTGTTTTGATAAATATGGTAAATTTATAGGTTTATAGATTAGTACTAGGGTAACTGCCTTTGTGGCCCATTTTTTTAAGTCTAGCCAATTACCCCATGTAAGAATCAAATCCTGCACCTTGTCTCTGTAAGATAAACACCTTAACCATTGTACTAACCTCCCACAGGAAGTACCTCAGAACTACAATCTGGCAGAACCATGATGTCATAGATGTGTCTATGACTAATACGGGCCAATTAACTCACTAAATTACAGTCTCTTGAGGTTACTGGTCCATTTGACTGAGGTTCTACAACTCAAAGTCTTTGAGCTGGCCATGAAAATAATGCTGGCCAGTTCTTCCTGAATTATGGAGTTATAGACATTTATTGGCATCCAATGAGAACAATGATTTTGTTGTGCAGTGCATCCTGTGAAAACCATGTTGCTCACAGGGGAGGCCATTTACCTGTCATCAAGCATCCATCTGAGTGTACGCTGCACTGTCAAGTGCTTTTGAAATTAAGTGAAGCACTAACATCTGTGAGTAAGATAGTAGCAAGTTTAGACTGGCCCTGTGGTGCAGACGAAAAAAGACCTTACTGTGTCTCAGACAACCTGTGCTTGACTAGAGGCATGACAACTGGAGGGACCAGACGGCTGATGCAAGCTTGCTGTCTGGAGTGAGGTTAGGTGGAATGCCTAGGCTCATAGTAATAGCACTGTTCATTGTTTGTATACCACCTGATTGGGAGGTTCTGCATGCTAGGAACCATGCATTTACATCCCAAAAGGAGCTATTGTGGAGCATGCAAGGCTGCTGCTGCATTTTGGAGCAGGGGTAGGTACAATCCCCAGCAGCAGTGGAATGCTACAATCAGACTCCTTGATCTCCACATTGGCTCCAGGTGTGGGTCAGGTTGAGCCTGGGGAGAATAAGACTGGTCTGCTGAATGAGGAAAGGAGATAGTGGCAGCTGATGATCAGCTATGGAGAGGAGGAAGAACACAGCAAGTTCATAGGTTTATACTAGGCTAGAGGACCTTCTAGTGGTGCAACCCAACCCGACTTTGTACCAGAGTATCTTGGATGCTTTTATGGTGGGTATGTTATTAAGGAGGTAGCTAAGTGTTATGTGGTGGATGACATATGTTAGTTAGGGATTCATTTACTTACTTTTGCACTCTGCCCATCAGATACATGGGGCCCAGACCAGGGATAAATTTGTGATTTCCCATCCAAGTATGAAGGCTTTATTTCACTAAAGTTAGGGATGAACTCTGCTTCATGTGGATAGGCTTAATCCATAGTGTGGGGATCCTTTGAGACACATATTGGCCTCTCCAGCATGCTCTATTTATGTCACAGGCAAAGTACATCTCCTTGGATCTAGTTTTTCGGGTGCTATTTGTTTTGTGGAAGTTCAAAAGATACAGTAGAGCTGGATCAGAGGATGCCTTATATGCTAGGCACAGATTACCTTTCAGTAATCTGTAGGAGACTGAGTACAGGGATAGGACCTTAAGGTGATCAGTGTGTTTTTTTTTTTTGTTTGTTTTTTGTGAGTGGTATGCTGTAAGTTTAAAGTTTATTTTCATAATCGGTTCATAGGAAATATTAAGCTAGCTGCCCTTGTGGACCATTTTAAGCTTAGCTAATTTTCCTTATTGGTGTTTGAATTAACGTATCCTGTTGGATGTTAGGCTGGCCTCACTCATCTTACAGCTGATAGTTATATATTATCCCTATTGAGAATAACTGTGATTATACCATGGATAATTTGGCAGGGCCCATGCATGGGATTAAGCATTTAGGAGCTTCCTCTGTCCATTAGTGCTGTAGGGGCAGTCCTAGAGTAAATTTTCCATTTTCATCAGTACAATAAATATTTGTTTTGACAATAAAAAACAATTTCTTGCAAATAATCTTTCATGCTAAAACATTCTTATCACTCTAAATCCATATTTACACGAACAAAAATGAAGTTCAATAAATACAAATTTTAAACAATTCTTGTTTATTGTAGATATCTACTAGCTTTTGAAATTTTAGCTGTATGTTTTTCACTTAGTGGAATTAAAATTGTTAAACATTCAGTGGCATTCTGGAAAGAATCACTTATTTTGCTACAGCCATACATTTTTGATGTTAAATGTGATGTTCATCATTTTGATCACTGCTCCAGTAGCCTAAGCTATATGGATTATATCCTGCACAGAATAGAACAGCTGGCCAGCGTCCAAAGCTTTAGGGCACCTTCCACACACTCAAATCATCATTCACCTCAAGCTGAGCTGACTAAAAAGATAGATTTGGGCGCCAAGACCTTCAGAGTTTTTCTGCCGCTGTACAGTACGCTCCTCTGAGACTTTCGAGAATTGATGGTTCCCTTCCAGGGGAAAAAAATGTTTATTTACTAACACACTCCTGATCTGGAAATGTATTTTAAAGCTAGAAGTTTGTGTTTAAAAGGACTGCCTCAAGACTGTATCGTAGTTTTAAACATGATCGCTCTTTTTCCTGACACTTTAAAAGTTGTTTAAAGTAATTACAAACTCTTTTTTCTGTGGAGAAATTGTGTTTATTTTATTGTTTTTGGGGCTAGCGAAGTGTTATAAAGTACTTTTGACTGTGTTTTATCTGAGAAAAGTGACTTCTAAAGACTTTTAAGTTTTACCGGCATGTGTTGCTGGTTTTTCATGGGAAATAGTCACCGTTTTAGGCTTGGCTGTTTTGGTGCCAAAGTTGGCTCTTCTTCCAGTCAGAAAAAAGAAAAAATAAGGAAACAACTATTGCTACCACAGCAGGAAATTGATATGCCTCACCTGTAAGTGAGCAACTCTGCTGTGGTCATGGTTGCACCTTGGACCACTCATCTTTTACCCAGGATTCTTCTGGTGGATACGCATGCTGCTATGGACCAGGGATCAGCCATGTCCTCTGCGGCTGTTGGGATCTCCTCAGTGGAGAGGTCAGTCCAGGTAGAGGGAGCAAAGAAAGCTTCGCTATTTTGTCAGAATGTTGCACCCATCCTTTAGGAAGCTGCTGCTGCTGTTAATAACGCTTTTGGCTCCCACTTTCCTGTGAAAAATAAACATAAAACTAAACATGTATCCTCTTCAGATATATTAAGAGTAGCTTCCTGGGTATGTCTCAGGGTTTAATTCAGGATACTTATCCTTCATATAAGGTAGTTTCTGGTTAAAAAAAAAAAAGAGGAATACATCTTTTCCTGAAGAGATTTAAGATTCTGACCCTGGACAGGATGAAGAGAGGACTGATACATGATTCTCTCCTCAGATTTCTGATTCAAATTGAGAGGAGGGGTCAATTTCTGATTCTGAGATTATTTGCCAAATGTTAGAGTGTTTTTACTGAAAGAACACTGAGGTTTCTAAGTCACTCAGAAAATGCTATTTGCTATTACAGAAGGAATCTCCAGAATGTTCACTCATTCCTCTAGTTCAGTCAACTTTGGAGGATGTGTGTGTGTGTTACTGCTTGTAATTTTGCTGATCGTCAGCCAGCTGCCCCTAAAAAGGCAGATAGGTGATATAAAATTCTGTTTTTTTAAAGTTTTTATAAACTCTTCCCAAACCTGACTTAGCAGGTACAACTTTAATTATCCCTGCGGCTGCTAAACATTTAGTTAATTCAAATCGTACTGTTTTCTGTTAAGTATGAGTAGATAATTGATAAGTACGGGAAAACTTGTCTGCTTCTGCAACTTTCATTTTCAGTATTTTGAATTGTCGGGCTCATGTGTTAAACGTTTTTTTCTGACTAATTTTGAAAGTATGCTGCAGTAACAATTTTATCTTCCTTGTTTTCTGGTTTGTTGCTTATGCCAGTGTGTGGACACTTATTTTTTTGTTATTCCTAGCTATATCCTTTCAGGGCTCACACTCCTTTCTGTGTCGGCATGAATGTTCTGAATGGCTTGGCTGCTAAATATGCATTTTTAGTCAGCTCATGTAGAGCTGACTGACAGTTTGGGCACATGGAAGGTGCCCTGAAGCTTTGGAAGCTGGCCAGCTGTTATATCCTATGCAGGATATAACCCATCTAGCAAAGGCTACTGCAGTAGTGATCATTCATACTTTTACTTTTGTAGTAAGTTTACTTACACAACTGAACTTTCTCAGGTGTATGTAAAAATATTCAATTTTAAATGAGCTAAATGTTCTTCATCACTGATATCACAAACAGTTTTTAGAATTTTTTCCTTTCTTTGATCTGTTTCCGAAATGCTGCCTTCAATGATCTTTTACTTTTATCTAGTAAGGGTGGGTATTAAAGATCTGTCTTTCAAAATATATAATCAGTACTATTACTGTGACTCCAGTTTCAAGTAATAAAAGTCAGAGAATCTTGTTTCAGAAGTAACCTAAAACTCTTTGCTTCTACATGTCGTTATTTTTCCTTAAATAGTGTGTAAATTTGACTCAAAATATTATTTTTTTTAAGTTATCCATGTTTGTATCTTAAAACATATGTGCTAGCTCCTATGCTCATGGTTTAAAACATTATATTTATTCATTCCTTTATTGTTCTACCTTTGTATTTCTACCCAGTCATTCTCCATAAGAGAAGTTTGGGGGAGTGATGCAAGTGTTTATATCTTTCATAGGTAAGAGAAGATATTTATGGAGATTCAGATTAGTGACTGAGGGAAGGTATTTAAGGAGATTCAGATTAGTATCTGACTTTACATGATCCATAGTTATTGTTTCTTAGAAAGGTTTTTCAGATTTAATAGGTGCTCTTTCTGTCCATGCATGCTGATCATTATCACACCTACATCTGGTCTTGAGCCCTTTTTTGTTAGTCACTTTGAAGTAGCCTGCAAGAGGTTAAAGCTGGTTGGCTGGAATGGGTCTTCATACAGGATACTGTGAAAGTTGTGTGGGCATTCTTCAGTATCTGACAATTCTGACAATTAAGCTTTTTCTAGTTAGACTATTTACAACCCTGGGTGGCTAACATGAGCACTGGTATCATTAAGGGGCAGACTATGTCCTCTCTATGCATGTGTATGCATGCGTACGTACACACACAGCACACATATATGCCATATGCGAGTGCACACGCACACATACACTCAGACTAATGAAGAATATTATTGTTGATTAGTAATGACATGCATATATCCTTGGTCCTGGTCATTTGGGTGGCTTGTTAGCCTGCCATTCCTTGATGATGATTGGGCTTCTCCCCAAGATAAGTAACACAGCATTAGCTACTCTGTCCTATTCTCATCCACCCATCTCTTCCTGTGGTGCAATTTGGTTTTGGGCATTCTGGGTGATTTTTTAGGGTTTTATCAGTCTATGTCACACAGCTAGGCATTATTAGTTAAAGGTTATCAGTGATACATTACATCAGATAGCAGCCATCCGAAGAGCAAAAATAAACCATTGATAATCTTGCTAACAGAATCTCTAAGAGGTGTTAAACGACATATGCTACAGCAAGTCAGTTAAGGAATGCTATGTCTGCAGTTAGGTACAAGGGTTAAGTCACATCATTGTCACAGAAGGATGCCAGTGGAAAGATCATCATAAATATAAGAAGAAAACTATTTTTTGTTTACACAATGCTACAAGCAGAATACAATCTTGAAAGCAGTCTGACATTAGGTAAACATGCTATAATCGCACAAACCACATTATTTATTAAAGCAAGATCTATGCTATAGATCAAAATGAATACCCTAAAAGCATATAAGTGCAACATACCACAGTGCATAAAAATGCATAAAGTTAGAGCTCAGATAATTAAATGTAAATTAGAGGTGAATGCAGTAAAAAGAAATACTACTTTGCCAACAAAGAGAGAGAAGTTCATTATAAATTGGATAGGACATTAAAACAAAGGATACATATGCATCATTTTAGTACACCCTGACAAGTTTTAAAATCAGCTTTGTTAGAAACCTGCATCATTATCATAGCAAAAGGACAGCTGAAATGACAGAGCAAAAACAGTGAAATGGTTAACATAGCTGTCCGGTCTGCAGTAACCAGTCAGATGTGCAGGCTGACAGCATGGACCAAGATAGTAAGAGTTTAGTTGAGCTTAGAACTCATTCTGACTCCAATGCTATCAGTCCTGTACTAAGAGCTGTAATGTTCATGTGTCACCTACAAGTGTGCCATACATAAAAATTAATAATAAGCACATTACAAGTAAATCATCAGAACGGAGAAGGTAGGTGAAAAGTGTATGAGCTAAACCTTCCCAGGTCTATTGCTGGATAAAAAAAAAAAAAAAACTTCCATGATGATTTGCACCAAATTTATCAACTGTACCTTGTTTTGGAGTAATGTTCTTATTTTAGGTCTGATTTAACCCTGAACAAGATGGGAGGCATGTAACTATTTCCTGGTTTGATTTATTTATTTCATTTGTTTGGAAGGTCCACTGGGCCAGAAATGAGCCCATTTTCAGTGGAGGCATGGGAAAAAAAGCTCCACATGTAATTACATAAAAAAGAATATGCAATACAGAATATTTGCCCCTTCACACAATTTTTCAAATCCCCCCCCCCACATGAGATTTTTGTAGCATCTAGTACGCAGAAATTCACACCATATGACCAACTATTGTCATCAATAATTTACAGAAAGAGGACACATCTTACATTTGCCTTTTTCTGAAACAAAAATAAATGACTTTATGTGGTTGGATTTGATGTGTTCATATTTTTTCATCATTTTTGTCACTTTGTTTTTTAAACTTGTTTCTGAGTAGTATCTCATATTCCTCCTGGAAGTGATAAGAGTTATTTGTTATTCAATTTTTATGTAAAGTAGATATCCCTGTTTTTAGCTGGATTTTCCTACTTTTCAAGGGCCTTTGTTTCTGATTTCAATGTCTAAAGACTGTATGGTATGGTTTGTATTCACTGAAATGCTTTGCAATGTCTGTATTACTTTGAATAAGATAGTGACTGGTAGATTTTCAGCTTCATATCACAGCAGAGTCAACCTATTAAGCAGGGTCAAACTCTTGATATCACACTTATACAGCCAATTACAAGACAAGTGTAAGGATGAGGCAAACAACAAACAGAGCATCTCATGAAATGCTCAGGAAATCATTAGATATGATGAATTCTTATAATCTGTTTGCGTCCTCACCTGGACATAAAAAGTTGCTGATGTAATGGCAAGCATTCTTATGTGCTGTTTACCATACTCCACTTGTGTCATGAGCTGGAGCTGAAAAGATGCTGAGGTTGTTACAAGTATTTCCTGCTCAGAGGCTTATCAGATTTGGTTTCCAAAGTATAAGAGGTGCAGGTCTGTCATATTAAAGAATGTGGGAAAGGGTTACATGTGAATATCCCATCATATTCTTGTTCCGCCTGCCATTGCTTTATTTATATGTAAATTATAAGAGATAAAAACTACCAAATGAATGTATGGCTAGGCTTCTTTTAGGGTTCTCAATTTCCTCGGCTGAGATCAATACTTGTGAAACCAAACTTCTAAACTTTTATCATATTCATGGTACTTGGGTGAACACAACTTCTTACTCGCTGCTTCCACATCCAAATACCTCAAAAAATATTAGCCCCAAACTGAAGTATATTCACAAAATTGTTGATAAATTCCTGAAACTTATTTCCAAACTTAGACCTAATCTACTATCACATGGGGACATACACCCCAACCCTGGCCCAACCAACACTGACTTGCATTCTTCCCTTCTCATAGACCCTAGTTCCAACCCTATTATCACTCACCCTATAAATTCTCTTTTTACTTGTCATCTGAACATTAGAAGCATCAACAACAAGGTACAGGAACTTCATGCACTCATGGCTGACCTCTCTCCAGAGATCTTGTGCCTAACTGAAACATGGTTAAAACCCACCACTACTGATAATGAAATCCTAATCCCAGGGTACAATATACTTAGGAGAGACCGAATCTCCAGAAAAGGGGGTGGGGTAGCCATACTCTATAAATCCGATCTAACCATATCCATAGATGTCATACAACCGCCTCAGATTAACAATGCAGAAATCCTTACTTCCAAACTACAAATTAACATTAATAAATGTATCTATATAATCTGCGTTTATATTCCCCCATGTAATAACATAGATACTCTTGAAGCCACCCTTCACTGGATATCAAGCCACTTCCCTCAAGAAACCTTAGTTCTTGGAGACTTCAATATAGATTGGACTACCTGTTCCTCAGTAGCTCCTTCCACCCACATTAACCTACACTCTTTCACGCAAATTATTAACACTCCTACCAGGATAGACAAAACTAACCAAAAAGAGAGCATACTCGATTGGGTGCTAATAAATAGTCATCCTAACCTATATACATCTGGTACCCTCCCTGATAGCCTAAGTGACCACCATCTCACCTACATAATTAAGCACAAAATAATAATTCCGAAACAACCTATATTAAGATCTGTCAGAAATAAAAAGAAATTCGACCTGACCAAATTTCAACTAGAATTAAATTCCTGCAACTGGGCAATACTAAAACACCTACCCCTAGATGAAGCAGTCCAGTACTTTAACAAAAAATTCCTAGAAATTCTTAATTCTCATGCTCCCATTCGTTCAAAGAAAACTAAGACAGTAGATGTTCCTTGGCTTTCTAAAGAAACCAGGCTCAAAATTAATCTTAGAAATAAAGCTTGGACTGTATGGCGAACCTCTAAACTCCCTCGGGACCAAATTAACTACAGACAACTCAGGAACGAAACCAAAAGACAAATCTTACATGACAAAAAACAATACTATTGTAAATTGCAGACTGAACATCAAAACTGTCCACAAAAATTTTGGGCTGGATTAAACAATCTTCTTCACCCTGGTCGCTCTACCACCCCTGTCCCAGCCACACTCATCGATAAACCCTCGGATGTAGTCTCCAACAGCTTTAACCGTTTCTTCACCGAGACTATCCAAACCCTTTCTAATCAACTGCCACTCAGCTCCTACAGCCAAGATACTCCCACCTATAAAAATCTCCCTTCATTCACCTTTCAACCTGTAGCTACGTCATTTATCTACAAATTAATCAGAAAACTAAAACCCACCACACTCTCAGCTGACCAACTTCCAGCTGAATACTTGCAAAAATCAGCTGAGGCCATTGCCTACCCTGTGTCACTACTTATCAATCGTTCATTAGCAGAGGCAAAAATTCCTGATATCTGGAAGGTATTCTATGTAGTACCTCTCCACAAAGGTGGCACTTCCACAGAGCTCTCTAATTACAGGCCTATATCTATACTTTCCCCTCTATCAAAGATAATGGAAAAATGTGTTCAGAAACAGCTTATGCAACACCTACTCATCAACAACCTTTTGGCTGACACTCAACATGGTTTCAGACCTCTCCATAGTACTACCTCAGCCCTACTTGTTTTCACTAATACCATAAACACCTATCGTAATAATAACAATATTTCCTCTGCACTATTCTTGGACCTGTCTAAAGCCTTCGATATGGTGGACCACAAACTTCTAATTAACACTCTGCAATCACTCAGTCTGGACACTATAGTCCTTCAATGGTTCAGTTCCTATCTAAATGGTAGAAAACAGGCAGTTTTATGGCAGACTAAGCTCTCTACCTTACTATCCAATACTCTGGGAGTCCCACAAGGATCCATTTTAGGACCACTGTTATTCTCCATCTTCATCAATGACTTAAACACTGTCATACCTAATGCCAGTTGTATTCAATATGCTGACGACTCCACGCTGATCTGCTCTGGCACAACCCTCACAGAGCTACAATTAACAACCCAGACCACTTTTAGCAAAATAGAAAACTGGCTCTCTAGCCGTCGCCTGATACTTAATGCCAAAAAAACTAAAATGCTGCTGTTTCTTCCTACACAAAGGTCTAGCCCCATCTGCTTTTCGATCCATTCCAAGGATGGGACCATAATCTCACCGGACCTCTCTACTAAATTACTAGGGGTAATTATTGACAACAACCTAAAATTTGATATACATGTAAACCAAATGATCAAAACTATCAATAAGAAATTAGGCTCGTTATATAGAATAAAAAGGTTTTTGACCCCCCAAGCCAAAACTGCCATTGCCCAAACTCACCTTCTTTCCACACTCTTGTATTCGTCCCCTCTACTTCACAATATTAGTAAAACTGTCATGAACAAACTTTCCATCTGTTACAATCATATCGCCAGGTTTGTTACTGGGTCACCTTTCAGGACCCATCATTGCACCAATCTAACCCAACTTAACTGGCTTGAGCTACCTAACCTAATTTCTTATAACCTACTAGTACTGACACACAAAATAATATACAACCCCGACTACACTCCTTCACTCAAAAAACTGGTTACACCTTGTAACCACCCTCGACCTCTGAGGTCATCCAGCCGACTCCTTATCCAGACATGCAAAACTAAAAATATAGCTGGTGATTCCCTCCTCACCAACTCTGCAGGGAGAACTTGGAACAAACTTCCCCCTGATATTACCTCGCTCTCCTCTTTAAATCAGTTTAAATCTAAACTTAAACCTCACCTGGCATCAATACGGAGTTGCCATTGTCTAAACCCTGGCTAGCTAATTCTCTGTTTCACATAGTTTTTAGGTACCTGGCTGTCACTGCATATTTCTTTATTATGTCTATTCTCGATCAGCCTGAAAAATAATTATGGAATAAGTAATAGTTTTTTTGTGTTGTGAATTGTAAATGAATCTGTGACTTTATTAAAATGTTGTACTGGTTTGGAGCTTTTCTCCCCGGGCCTCCGCTGATAATGGACATGTATCCAGTCGGACTATCCCGGTTAACAAATGTAAAATAAAAAATAAAATAAATAAAATAAAATTCTTACAATCCACAAAAATCAATCGCCTAGAAATTACCTATGAACTAAAGAACAATTGTAGGCAGTGGCTGAATAAAGATTGTGTGTTCCAAAAACAGTCACAAAACCTATATTCCAGTGGTAAAATACCCTTTTGAATATGTCAGTGCAGAGCCAGATTATGATCAAATGGGGCCCAAGGCAGGCTAATAGATCGGGCGCCCCCCCAGAGCAACCCCCCTGCAGCACCCCTTCCCCCCAGCAGTAGCCCCCTCCCCAGCCATTCCAGTGATCCAATACTTGGTTATTTCTGCTTTTACCATAAACATTGTTCAAATCTGTCAACGTGTATACCATTTTCTTATTTACTTTTGCAATGATTACAGATATTAAAATAGAATAACACAAACACTGATAGCCGTTTGCTAAACAAAAAATATAGTCTTGCACTGAAAACAGAATTAGCATGAGCAATAAACTTATCTGCCCTTGAAACTCACATGCATTAAAACCCACATTCAAAGAAAATGCATCTGGCCAGTGGAGGATTAAGTTCACCTTTGCGCTGTTTTCAAACTATAGGCTCCTTGCACACATTTTAGGGCCATGCATACATGTATGTGTTCTTTGATTCACATTCCTGCTTGTATCAAATTATTTTCATTCTATAATACACCACTACTTGTTAAAGATTTTTTTTTTTAATTTGTAGTTTTGAACATTCTTGCAGTAATGAAACAAAATGTATGAATCAATAATGACAAAGTTACTTATTTCAGAAAATTTCAATCATAAAAGGCCACTCAGACATCTGTCACTACAACCCACCAACAGCAGTCAATAAGCACTATTTCATTCAAAGTCTTCCGAATAATTCCACATTAAAGAATCTTTAACTAATGAATAGCCTGCTACTGGGAAACAACTTAACATTTCAGTGTTTCATGTACAAATTCAGTGCCTGCTGCTCTTGAAGAATTAATTACCTATGTTACAGTTAAAAAAACATTGTTAAGCTGGTAATACTCCAAGAGGGAATGACTGGCAAACCAACAATAGTTTCATAGTTACTAGGCATCTCATACAAAGAAGGACACACTCAGGAGTATTAAACCCCTATCCCCCCTTAGAATGCACCAAATAATCATCAATCAACAGGGTACGGCATACCAGCACTCCATCTACATGGTGTGGGAGTAGAATTCACAGCCTTCTGCACCAAATAAATTATGCTACTAACACTGCTTTCAAATTCTACAGCACAAACAGTGACTTTCATTTGCTAAACAAAATAGTTAGTTGCACCATTGAAAACAGACTTGGCATGAGCAACAGTAAACTTCCCTTTCTTTGAAACACACAGTTCCATGAAAATGAACTGAAACGTATAATCCCTTGAACATGCACCAAAAGTCATAATTCCTTGGAAATGTACTGAAACTCAAACTCACAATTCTGTCAGCAGTCTGGTAGTCAGTGTAAAGGATTCAGGCTCTTGTCTCCTGTAACCAAGTTACAGGGCCAAGCCTGATCAATTGAATTGACTAAACTGCCTTCCTCCTTAACTGGGGCATTACATACCATACATCCTCTCAACCTTTTAGTGCAAGAAGTCAGGACAAAGTCTGAAATAATAAGGGGTACAATGGCCCAAAAATAAGGGTAGATTTTAAATATTGCTCTTTTTAAATTAGAAAGTTGGTAGAATAACAGATTTTCTGTTAGTGTGCATTCTCTGAAGGACAGGAAGCCTGAAACTCATATATATGTCATTATTTAATGACTTCAGTTTTCAGTGATGTGCCAGAAAACCACAAATATTATGAGAAACAGACCAGAATTATGAGACTAACTGCCTCCGTCTTGTTTCCCCTGAATCCATGAACTTTTACAATGCAAACAAAGCTAGATCATGTTGCTGCAATACTATTCTGTCTGTGATTTCTCAATGACCAGTGAGATAATTTATAATATGCCCCTTTCCTCACTCATTGTATGCATGAGTCAGTTTTCCTCAAAACCTATTATAACCTGCTTTCAGCATCCTGCTGTTAAGGTGTAATATGGAGCATTTGTGAGCACTGAACCTTAGATGTCAAACGTTTGGCCATAAATCCCTTTATGGACTGTCTTTACCATCATCTACTATCCTTCCTAATATGAAGTAGTCCATGAAAGTTTAACCCCATTCTACATATTCAGTGTTATGTGTACCACAAAAAAAACAGAAGAGTGCCAGTCCAGACACCAAATCCTGCGGCTGTCTGTTAACCACTTTAATTCCTTTTAAACAGCCCTTATACAGTAGTTTATTTACCATTACCCTTTTTATCCTCCACTCCAACTAGTTTTCAACAAATTCCATGAGCTTATCTACCATTGGTGTCTCCTCTCTACGCTAACTCAAAGGCCTTGCAGAAGTTTACAGAGATTATATTCACTGGCATCCCCTTTAACCTCCCCCACATCACCACCACCACCACACACATCCAGTCAAAAAACTGAATTTTGTTAGCATGGCAGGAAATTATGAACATGACCTTATGCTCACTTCTTTTGTGGAGGGTGCTATATTCAAGCAACTTGCCAGACATTCCCTTGGGTCCTCCTGATTACCTTATTAACCAGTGAGGTTAAGTTCTATGGCCTGTTGATCTTTAAGATACTTAAGGAGTTCTGCTTGACAAGGGAAGTACAGTGCCAGTCTTATAATTTCTGCAAACTCTTCAGTTCTCTATGGACCTGTTGACACATTCTTTTACATTATCAAATATGGATGTGAGTGGAAGAGACAAAGTCTTTTCCATATTGGAATGGATATAAAATAAATATATATAAGCTATTGTGGCAAAATGAGAAGATTAATAGCATTTTATGTATGACAATATTACATTTACTCATGAAGTAAAGCTAATTTGTTGTGACAGCTTGAAATAACAAAGCTACAAGTCTGAGAAAAAATAATTATGAATAACTGTTAGGGTGGGAAGTGAAGATAATGGTGTTATTGGGTAATGACCATAGTAGTCTTCATATAGACTGGCATGCAGGTTAGTCCAATACCAAGTAGGATGTGTTAAATGTCTGCAAAGAAGTAATGAATCAGATCAGGAAAGGGTAATCACAGCATGAGACCTAGTTAACTGGGCCATAGTACTTTCCTGTGTTTGGATGGTCGGGAGATATATTTCATGATTTTTATTATTATATAATCAAGTAAAATGCGCAATGTAAAAGGAACTAGTGCAGATCATTGCAAAGAAAATGGTGTTGTATTTTACCTTGAAGATAAAATTATGAGGCCAGCTTCGTAGAGTAGATGGATAAAGCTCTAACTATGACCCAGTTAATCCAGGTTTCATTAGAGGCCTGAGTATTGAAAATTCAGCCAGGGAAGAAACAAAAGTGATATGGCAAAGTCTGCTTATCTCTGTCTCTGGAGAGACTATACGGGGCATTTTTAAAAGAGGAGACTCTGCATTACATTCTATGGTAGAGACCATTACTGAGGCACTACACATTCAAGGGGGCAGGGCAATTGAGAGGATGTGTCATATAGAAGTGGAAAGCACACCACTCTGGTATGCCCATTTTATGTCAGCCCTTTGGAGAATGCAAGCATGTTTTCTGGGAAACTAGTAGGACAGAAAGAGAAAGAAACTCCCCAGTTCTTCAAGTGATTGATAACACTGCTTCTGTCACTTAGTCTTACCACAGGGTAAAAATAATGGGTCCTATGAGTCTCATTTCCTATGAGAATGAACAAGTCAAATGGGTGGGTGAGATGAAGTCTAGATAATAACTGATGATCACTGAAAATCATTGAGTTACTGGAGGAGCAAGTAAAATCTTATGAATTTGAATGCCTTAGAATAAAAAATGTAGTATATGGGGTAAGTTGGGCAATGAAGAATGTAATGGACATTTTCACTTTACAATTATAAGAGGCTTGTATGATGCGAATAAATGTTGGTATTAATGCAATTCTTTTTATTTTTCATTCAAATGGTAGACAATTTTATCTATAGGCAGTCTTCTGCTAATGGACTCTATAATATGTTTTCTAAAGGTAAGTAATTCATTAATATCTATTGTAATCCAAACCTTTAATCTGTCTCTCTCTCTCAATTTCATATTTTATCATCTCTCTCAATTGCATTGTTTATCAGAGTGGGATGTAATTGTTGCAATACAGCCTGGCAAAGCTGACAACATTTACCCAGATAACAGTATTGCAAACATCAGACCTAAGTCAGCATTAACAAATGAAAAAGCCCCACAAGACAGACAAGTTCTTAACTCATTGCATTTCTAGCCTATGGAATAAGTTATAACTAGATGTCAAATTAAGTTAATAGAAAGTATTATTTTGGCTACCTTGAAGGCAAGTCTTGATGACTGGATGGGTAGACACAAACTCATTTCAGGTTTTTCAGTTATAGCCCTTCTCAATTTGGGAGGCAAGCACTATTAGGTCCTAGACAAATATATTTTATATATTTGCAAAAAATAGTGTTTCAACAGCTAGGTAAAGGACTGGATGCAATAATTTATTGTGGACCATCCTCTCTGAAGTCTAATTTTTGCCCTCTAGATTTCTCACAGGAGTTGATACACAAACTGCTCCAGTTTATGCCCTTTTTTAACACTGGCAAATAGCATTTCTACCATCTAGAAAACATTCATGTATATATGCTCTTCCTATACAAAGATCTGGCCAATCAGACACTTTAATAAGAACTTCATTTAGTAATGACCTTGGAAGTGTGATGCTTCACAGGATGATTCTTTCACAAGCAACTACTCACAAATTCCTATAACTGCAAATAAAATGTTTGTGAATTATAACCTGAGTAAATCCACAGTATCTGGTAAGTTAATTCCCTACAGCAGACATTTTTAAATCAGTTACCTCTTACAAATGCCTGGTTCTTGAGTTAGACCTCTTACTCATCTGTTTGTTTTATGTTAATGAAAATCAAGTTTAATTTGCATGCATGTTAAGGGCATCTATTAGTATCAGCAACATTATTACTAATAAAGCTAACAGTTTACTTTGCATTGAAGTCTGAATAGCTTGTACTGCGTATCCCATCTCCTTAATGACTACCTGAGCCCTCAACATCATTAGGAAAGTTCCAGATCCTCCAAATTTATCCTGAAATTCTCCCTTAGGTTAATCAATACAAAAGGGTCTACTGTGATAAAGTATTTGGGTATATAACACTGTTGTTTTCTCTTCTTTAGGGCAGTGCTTACAAACTCTGCTTCTTCTCTTTATCCTGTCATCTCTCTCTGTCTCTCTCCCTAACTCCCTCTGATTTGTCCAAGCTGCTGTAAGATTTGGTATACATTTGAGCTGACATTCAGTTATAACATTCTTCACTCTATTCTCTACACAGGAAAAGCCTTTGCTAGGTCTAAAAATGCAAGACCAATAATGTGTGCATTTGCCTCATATATTAAAAAAGTAATGAAGAAGACTTTATCATTTACTGCTGTAAACACAGAGATGTTGAATCCATCTACAATTGATTTGTTTTATGATTCTGTAATTTGCTCATATGTCACTCTTCCATGTGTTTCACTGCTGATTGGCATTTAACTGTTCATTTTTAACTGATTTGAACCCATTCCTCTGATGTTGCCGTAATGTGCACGGTTGTGTTTCAAAGGTCATGGCTGAAAAGAACTGGTGTTGATACAGTGGCTCAACAGTTTATTAAAATAATTTAATAATAATACTGCTTTCCTTTTTTTTCTACCTTGCTCTACAGTTTGTTCATAAGAAATACCTTAGGTTTTGCTATGTGTCATTATCAACTAAGAATTTCAGTACAATTTATACTGTAATTGCCTAAACATTATATTTCAGTACAAACAGTATAATTCAACTGTCCACTTAAAGCTACAACCTACAGGCAAAGCATTTTGTAAACTAAGCAGCACAGTACAGGGAGATAGGGTAACTTTAATTCTGTTGTTTATTTTCATCCAACTCTGATGTTTCCTAATAAGCCAGTCAGTAATACAGATCCCTTAAGTATTTAATCCAAAGTGTATGCAGGACAGGAACTAACAAAGTGCGTATATGGATCCATAGTACAGGAGCAAATACCACAAATAGTCGAGGGAAAAGAAAAGTGCACTAACAAATCTGCTCTGTCCTCTGAAGCTTCCAACAATATTATTTCAAATAGATACTACATCATGTGTTTAATTATGGAAATACTGGCTTGATTAAAGTGATTCAGAAGGTTTATATGAGTTGCTAACATCAATTCATTTTCAGGTATGCATAACTGTAAAATTGTAATTTGGGAATGGAAGTTAACAATGCCTGGCAATTATTAATACCTGAATACCTGCTAACTTGAAACATTCAAACAAAGAAAGACATACAATATGGTTTATGTGAAAGAGTGACCATGCAATGTGTTTTGTAATACAGTTTATTTCTATAGGAATCTGAGGTGTTAGATTTCTGATTCTGCCTCAGGCTATATTTATACTAATTAAGCATGCATGCAAGTGTTAAAGAAGTAAAACAATTGTGATACACTGTATCAGAATCACCTCTTAAAGAGTCTCTCATATATTGCTTTCTTGTCTATGTATCATAAATATTAAATTCCAAATAAAAACAAAATGTCTGGATTTCAGTGGTGCAGACACAGACTACACCAGTATTATCATTAGAACTGAAACCAATGATCTGACCTCAGGAATAGCCAGGGGTGCTGCATGAATGGAAACATGTGGAGCCCTAGCTTCTGATGCAAAGTTTATGCAAGGGGCAGTAGGAGGCTGTAAGCACCCAAAATAGTAAGAATCTTATCAATGACTAATATGTAATGAGACTGTGTTCCCTTGCTATGCAGAAACTACAATGTGATTCTGGCATCTAGACACTGTGCAACACACTGTACAGAATTTTGACAGGTCATTACTGTATATACCAATGGTCAGGTATAGCCACGTCAGAGAGAATGATACAGGGATGTCAAATTTCTTCCACATTCTCAGGAACTAGTACAA
Organism: Protopterus annectens; assembly: GCF_019279795.1. Taxonomy (NCBI): domain Eukaryota; kingdom Metazoa; phylum Chordata; order Ceratodontiformes; family Protopteridae; genus Protopterus; species Protopterus annectens. The sequence goes on along the minus strand of NC_056749.1, from coordinate 318,011,529 downwards.
AAAAGTCAACCAAGACAATGTCACAATCTAGCATCCTTTGTCTCACTTGCATGAAAAAGTAGGAAAATTAACAGAAAGTGATCTTAATGCTCCGGGCCTTTGCATGTTAAAGTAAACTCCCCTGTGTGGTTATTTATGCATAGCTATAGAATGTAAATTAAAAAAAAAAAGATTTTACAACAAGTTTACTTTTCATATAAGTGAATACAATAGAAACAGATGAGACAAACAAAACAATGTGCAGTCCTGCTAGAACTTAAAGAAATCATGCAACTTTCATGAATTTCTATAGTATGTGCTGCTATCAGTTAAAAAGAAACAAAGAACAAAAAATTCTTACATAAAAAGGAACTGGTATTTGGAGATTTAAATGAATGCTTACCTTTTGCATTTTTATGAAATGAAATACTACAGTATGAGTGCTGTTTGCATAATATGAACTAAAACACAATTTTGAGGCATGCCATTGCCTATACAAAATATGCTGTAGTCCTCTTGATATTCCCTCTAAGACATAAAATTACAAACCTTTCTTCCATAGTTTGTCACTGTCTATTGCTATTCCCGATGCTTTAGGGTAAGAATATTAAATGAAAAAGATCATATTGATTTTTGTAACAAATGCAAGCAAGAAATGATTAATTGCGAGGGAATCATTACATTTTGCCATCACCTGTTGCTTAAGATACTCCCTTGTGGAAAGTACTTCTCAGATTTTCATCCTATGCTGTCTCTTTATCATTTTAAGAAGGAGTTATTATGAAGGCAATCAAAACAAATGCCTCCATCAAAAATATATGTTATTTTAAATTGCATATTGCAGTAACTGTTCATTATTAAATTCTATCAAAAATATCACCTGTTTAATCTTTATTCCTGCTATTCCTTATTGTCTAAAAATGGTTACTTATGAATACTTTAGAATGGAAAGTCTATCTTCTGTGTATTTTTCTTAGTATATGCATATCAAGTTACACGTTAAAATAATATATATTTTTTACAACATCAGGCTACTATTCTACATTGTGTGTTTTCCCACTAGCTACTAATCATAGTAGATTACCAGCCATAACAGTTTCATCTATGGAGTTTTTACACAGATCCCTTAAGGCATCGATATTTTGTGTGCATAGTAAGAACACCAAGTATATTAATTTAGTCTTAAATGTGGAATCTAAATGTGAAAGCATACCACCTTGGCTCACAGCTAATAATATTTCATCTAGTTTTTCTGATCTGGTTTATTGATTCTTCAAAAATGATGTTTAGGAAACAATTGAAAAGAGGCCTGCCTGAAGTATGAGAAACGACCAAAAAACTAGTCATGAAAATTTGTTTTCTCTCTCTCTTTTTTCTTGTCCCTTTTTAAGCCAGAAATAGCTCAGCTCATATTGCAGAGAAAGAAAGAAAATGAGACAAACAGACAGATAAAGAGAGATAGAGAAAGAAAGATGTATAGATAAACTGACAGATTTCGTGTAGGGGTCTTAAAGGTCAAACAAATGATGGTCTACACCAAGAGAAACTTGTCCGGTCATCATGAAGCCAGTGAAAAATGCCTCACGTTTCACTTCTGTTATTTATATATTTATGGAAACCATGTATTTATTTTTTTGACATTTGATTACTGGGAAGGTCCGAACCCATTTTCAGTGGCGGTCAGGGGAGAAAAGCTCCAAAGTATTATGAAACATTTTAAGACCGATAATTTTACAGTTCTTAAAAATAGTACAAAAAACATACATTTTCTATCTTCCTTCACAACTGAATGTACCCTATTATGTGTCATAAATTACAAATGTATACTTAACACTTACCACACGTGTAATAACATTTCCACACCACAACTACTTAATTAGACAGAATAGCTGTAAAATAAATTTACTGCTTTGGGGTCTTTTGTCCACTTTGTGCTGTCTTGATGGTATAATCTGTTCATTAATGTGTTTGAAAATAATTATTGCAGTAGAATTCAGTTTTACAAACCTTTGTCATCAGAAACTAAACTTTATAGCATGGCTCACTTAGTATAAACTGCATTACAAGTAGAATATAGATAGACAAGTCCTAAAATATTGACATTACAGTATTTCTGCCTAAAGTAAACCTCCAAAATCCCATTCCAATTAATAAAGGCGAATATGTCTGTGGCTCCTCAACCAAGGAGAAAGGAGAAGCACTGTCAGGGCTCACTGTGGCTGCACATTTTGCAATTTCAAAACAGGAAAACTAGCTGGCCAGGAATAATTAATGTTAAGGAATTAAGAAAAAGAATTAAACTCTGACTGCGTGTATATCTATCAGTAATAAGGTAACAGAATATGTCCTTACATTCACTACTGCAGTATTCGTAATGATATGGGAATCACTGCCACGGAAGCCCAACATATGGAAAGTCTCCCAAAGACTTCTGAATTTAAAAGGTATGCTGAACATCTCCATATGCTCACTGCATAACATAGGGCATAAAGGTGACATTCATGCTTACCAAAAACAGATGTTCTTTGCCTCCAGTCTGAACATATATTTTACACTATTGGTCTGTTTATCTGCATCCATCTTCTGCCAGGTGAACATATTTTCATTATCCAGTGACTTCCTATGCCTGTTTGCTGTTTTTGCAAGATATGTTCCCCACTGGGGATTTTGTTTTTTTCTGGTTTATTTTTGTGTTCCTTGAGGTTAATGTCATACAGGAAGGGTAAATGCCAGTGTGGGAGGCAGATTCCCCATAGAGACCGCCACAGTAAGTATCTTTTTTGCTTAGGTGCTTGTCATGACTATACGTCTTGTTCTATTTGTCAGACGTTTGTTCCAAAAACCCTTCACAGTAGACTTTCTTCCCTGTCCTTGCATCTTGAGAAGCAGGGCCTTAAGCTACTCACTAAAGATACCACGGAAGGAATCTCCTGCCCCAAGGGTCAGCCATTAGAAGAAGGTGAAAAAGGTACAACCAGCATATTCCACTGTCCAGCCTCTGACAGCTGTTTCTCCCGAAGTCATTATGAACCTGGAGGTTCACCCAGCTGTGTTGTTGGATTTCTCTGCCATGACGGTGTTGAACGAGGGTGAGGATCTGGCTGGCAGCACATCCAAAGAGGCTTTGCAAGAGTCTTTCTTAGACATTTAGAGGAAATGACAGTTGATTTTTTTTTCTTTGGGGCCTCAGGGAGTTCCTCAAATTTTAGTTGAGGAAGAACTTCCTGCTCTGGTTCTCAACTGTCATCCTAGGTCTGAGCCTTCTCAGGATATTCCCTTAAAAAGAAAACAAAAATGAAACATGTTTCTTCTGCTTCTAAGGATCCATAAAGTGAGTGACAGACTTTTAATTAGGGGTTATTTTCTGCCTTATTTTACTTAAAGCCTCTTCATGGGGTTTTAGTTCCTGCTCCTCCTTGGTCCTCTACTCTTCTTAAAAGGCCTAGAGACCAGGATTTTTCTGACAAATCCCTAACTTATTCTACTGAAATTCCTTCTCTTTTGGACTATGAGTCAGAGGAGGAGAAATCAATTAGTCCTGATGTTTCTTTGGAGAAAATTTCCTTTGGGGACACACTCTCTAGGACAATGGATTGTTTTTAAGTGGGATTGTACCCAGGTCTCTGATATCCATAAGAGGTACTATCAGTTGTTACAGTTAGATTCTTCTAAACCTGGGGCTATTCCTCCTGTCTTGGCTGCTTTACTGGATGCTTTCTCCAGTGCCTCATAGAAGCCTTATTCTCTTCCCCTACCCCCAAGAAGCCTGATAGTTTTTATAGGGTTCTCAAAAATTGTTCTTTTTTATATAAATTTCCTGCTGATCAACCTTCAGTAGTGTCCATAGCCTCTGATAAGATGTCTCAATTACTTCTGTCAACCAAGTTATTGCCTTCTGACAAGGAAAGCAGAACTATGGACAGGCTGGGCAAAAGGGTTTACACTTATGCTACCCTAGCTTTTAGGGCTATTAATTATCAGACACATATGTCTAGGTATGTGTTGGCTCTCCTTTTTCAGGCCTGTTAACTTTTTTTCTGATTTTCTAGACTCTTGAAGGTAAAACTTCTGTTCTTTCCTTGCTAGGGACTTCCTCTCAAGTCATTCGTCATTCTATTAAATCTAGTTATGACGCAGAAGATGCCTGTTCTCTGGCAGCTGTTTTTGGTTCAATTATGAGGAGGTATTCTTGGCATAGGTTTCAACCTCTACCTGATGATATTAAAGCCAAGCTGATGGATGCTCCTCTGGATTCTAAACTTTTGCTTGGGGAAGTTGCCCTTGGCTTGTTTAAATCCCTTCAGGATAAGGTTAAGGACTTACGGCAACTTAAACATGTGTTTGTTTCTCCTGTGCCTGAATTTCAGAGAAACTACCCTCCTAAGCCTGCCTTTGTTCTTAGGCAGTCCTGTCCTTCTATTAAAGATAAGAGTGACAAATGGACACCTTCTGCTAAGGCTACTCAATCTTTGGAGACCCCAAAGCCTTCCTTTCTGGACAAACCAGGTGATGTGTGACTATCCCCTCCAGCCACATTCCTCTTTCTCTTTGCCTTTCTCTTTCTTTTCTGGTTTGGCTTCAGATCACTCAGGACTCTTGGGTTCTGTCAATCATTCATCAAGTGTGCTTCATGGTGTGGAAATCCCATCCTTCTTTTATGGGCATTCCTCAGCCTCCTTGGGAACATGCTCCCTTTTTATAAGAGGTTCTTCAGGATCTCTTGTCTCATGGCATATTCAAGAGATGCCTGTGTCCCAAAGGAGGAAAAGGTTCTACTCCTGACTGTTTCTAGCACCCAGAAAAGAGGGCACTTGGAGACGTATTGTACACATCTCTCATCTAAACACTTTTGTAAAGGTACCTTCCTTTCAGATGTTGTCCCTCCAGATTTTGTTTCCTTTCTTGCTCCCTCAGGCCTATATGGTGTCTCTGGATCGCAATGATGCTTAACATATTGCGATCCATCCTCTTTTCAGTAAGTTTTTGCATTTCTCTGTTGCTTCCTGACATTTTTAGTTCTCTGCTTTGCCCTTTGGCCTTCCTACTGCCCCAAGGGTGTTCACCAAATGCCTTGCTCCTGTGATTGCCTTTTGCAGACTTGAAGGGACCCAAATATCTCCTTACTTGAACAACCTGTTGATTCAGCCATCTTCTCCAGACTCTTTTGCAAAATCTTTATTTTTCCATATCCCTTCTTCAGAGCCTGGGACTCACTGTAAATTTCAAAATGTCTTCTCTGACTCCTTCTCAGGAACATGTTTTTTTAGGTTGCAGGATTCAGTAGGTGCCATTGCTTGCATCCCTGGCCCTCTCCAAAGGCCTTAACTCTCATTTCTTTCTTTCATACTCTTCTTCCTCTGGCTTCCATTACTGCCAGGGGAGTTTGGAGAGTTCTGGGTATCATGGGATCCACCATTCCGATGCTCTCTCTGGCCAAACTTCATATGAGAAAGCTTCAGTGGTTTCTGAAGTCAGTGTGGCTTCAACATTCTTTTCCTCTAGAATTTGTAGTTCTTCTTCTTTGCCTCATACAGGAACTTCTCTGGTGGATTCAGAAGTTGTCTCTGAATCCAGGGATCCCTTTTCTTCCCCCTCTTCTCTCTCAGGAATTGTTCATGGAAACTTCAGACGTGGAATGGAGAGCAACTTTTGGCTCCCTAAAGGTACAGGGGGTGTGGTTGCCTTGTCAGCAGAAGGAACACATCAACATCAAAGAGATGAGAACCCTTCTGCTGGCTCTTCAGGCCTTTCAATCTCTGTTTTCTCCAGGGCCTCTGAAGGTATTCACAGACAATACCACAGTGATGTGGTTCATCAACAAGCAGAACAGAATGAGATCTTATCTTCTTCTCCAGTTGACGCTTCTGGTATGGGATCTTGCTGTCAAGTCTCAATTGACTCTTCAGGCAGTTTATATCCTTTCCTCTCAGAACATTGTGACAGACACACTGAGCAGATCCTTAATTCAGTCCCATGAATAGATGCTTCACAAGGATGTGTTTCTGGACATTTTCCACCAGTGGCGTACTCAAGTGGATCTTTTCACCTCCCCTCTAAACAGACAACTTCCACAGTTTTGTGCCAGAGTCCCAAGCCCTCTAAATCGGAAGGTGGTTGGGGTCTCGTTCTTTTGGAAGGGGATGATTCTTTATGGTATCTCTCTCCTTCCTCTCATTCAGAAAGTTTTTTTTTCAAAATTCAACAGGATGCTCCCAAAATCTTGTTGGTGAATCATTTTTGGTCATGGCAGCACTGGTTCCCTCTGCTGCATTTAGTCAGGGACAGTCATGACAAATTACCTCACAGGGTGGTTCTAATCACACAAGACAAGGAAGTGCTTATCCATCCCCACATGTCCACACTTCACCTGACACTGTGGGTGATAGGATTTTGATTCCTCATAGACACCTTTCTTCTGATGAAGTGCTGCAAGTCCTGCAGGAGGCCAGGAAACCTATGAGTAGGAACTCCTACTTATCCAAATGGAAGAGGTTTTCTTTTTGGTATCTCTCTTGTAACCTGGACCCACTTACTGTGGATGCTCCTTTGTTTCTCTCTTATTTGTGTGAGTTTCACAGTGCTGGTTTGTCCCATTCTTCTATTAAGGTGCACCTATCTTTTTTTCCTCCTTTAGTCACTAGATTTCAGGTTAGACAATTTCTTAGGCATCCTTAGTATTAGACCTCCCTAATTTTGTTTTGGAGAAGTTGATTCAGGGTCCTTTTGAGCCTGCTGCTTCAGCCTCATTGCAACATTGCTCCTGGAAGACTGTTTTGTTAGTGCTTACTTCTGCCAGATGGGAGTCTGAGTTGCAGCCTTTATGGCTTGTGCTCCTTTTTTATTTTTCATGAAGATAAAGTGTTCTTATGCAGTAACCCTTCTTTTATGCCGAAGGTAGTTAATGAGCTATCACTTAATCAGTCTATTCATCTGTCTACTTTTTTCCCCTCTGCCCAAACTGTCAGTGAGAAGGTGCTGCATACTTTGGACATATGTAGGCAATCTATAATTTATTTAAATCATGAGCATATCTAAACAATTCTACCTTGGTTTGTGATTTACTATGGAGCTGACCGGTAAGAGAAGTTTTATTTGAATTTATATTGTATTTGTTAACACAGTTTTTAACTGTTTGTAGGTAGAAAGAGATACCTTGTTAACAAGATGCACTTTGATTCATATGTTGTTGTTTTACATTTAATTTCACTGTTGATTGTTAGAAAGGGATAGGTTTTAGACAGGCAAGCTTTAGTCATGCCAAGGGGCCTAGACAGCTATAAATTCACACAGACTGCAGAGAGGAAAAGCCTTAGCATATCTAAACAATCCTACCTTGGTTTGTGATTTATTGACCTTTATTGTTACAAAGAAGTCCAACTGCGAGCGATAGTGAGCAGAAGCTACAATGCACCTTTGCATGCGACGTAAAGGAATTATAACTTTTCTCTGGCTTGCAGAACTTGTATGGTCAGAACAACTTTACTGTACTAAATGTATTATTTAGTTGTATATTGCTGGTGTGATTTTTTTTTTTATATAAATTAATTTAAGTTCTCTTTGAAGTCTTTGGTTACTGTTTTTGAGTATTCTTTTCTTTTACAATATTTTATTTGTTTGAAGCTAAATATGGATTCCTTAAATGAGTATGCAAGTAACGATTTGCTAATGCACAAATATCTTGTACAGTGTAAAAAAAACTATGCATATTTAAAGGTAACACTTATGTCAAAAGTAGGATGATTTGCTTACCATTGTTAGAAGGAAATTTAGACTTAATGATGATGATTGCACTTGTGCAATTGGCATGACTTGGATAACTGTTGTATCATGTATTAATGACTGGAGACTGATGAACTAAATAACAATAGGCATAGAACAAATAAAACACATTTAGGAAATGATGCATCTATTGTCTGCAAAGATCATTCAGCCCCTGTGAAGCAAGACAATACCCCTGACACCTTTGGAATTCTGGATACATGTATTCAATAATTTGAGGATCCGGTTTGTTTAGAAGGAAACAAAAAGAAAGAAAGGAAGAAGTTCCCAACAAATAAAAGGAAGAAAAAGAAACTGATTAATGACTGGAAAAAAAAGTGAATACGTAGTAAAAAGGATACTGCTTTGTTATGTAACACACAGAAAAATATCATCATTCTCTGTAACCTATCAGAAAAACCTTCAGTCTACAGAAAAAGGTATCATTTTTCCAATAGAGAATGTAGAAAAAAGATGCAAGAGGCAGGTGAAAAGGAAGAAATCAGAACTAAATGTGGAAGGACTGAAGAATATCACTGTAAGAAAAAAGAAGAGAAAGACATATGTTGACTACATGGCTCAAGCTGTGGATTTACAATATCAGCTGGATGAGAATTTAATACACAATGAAATCAGTGGGATTATTAAGACTAATGGTGATGAAGCTCTATCCTTTGTAACAATTGATAGAGCAGATATTACTGCATTAGAAGCTGAAGATTCTTCAGAGCTTATATTTACACAGAAGATAATGAACATCGAATAGTGTTACGCTTGTCAGGAGCAAAAATAGAAGATGTGAGACAAGCCTTGGAACACCTTAATGTAAGGATGTGCGGATCCATTTTTATTTATGTTGGTACAAATTTTGTCATCTGAAAGGATTCTCTGACCGTTAGTAAGGAAATGACAGCCCTCTTAGATAGTATAGCTTGTACTGGTATTAGGACACATCGCGGTGGTGGTGCTGCAGTAGCGTTGTCGGCTCACAGTAAGACGCTGTCCGGTTCAATTCTCAGCTAGAGCGTCTTCTGTGTGGAGACATGTGTGAATGGGCGTACCTTCGTTGAAGGCTGTGCGTCAGGCCTGGCAAGCCGGTAAGTAAAAATCAACTGCCAATCATTAGCGGACTGGAGTTCCGCTGTGGCGACCCCTAACCGGGAAAAGCCGAAAGACACAAGAAAGGATAGTCAGGTCACTGTGAATGAAAAAATTTTGGGGGGTAAATACCTACATGGAAAAAATGTCCTGTTTTAAAAATGGAAATGTGTAGAGCATCCAAGCCTAGTTTTAGGCACACATGTGTTCAGACAGGATGGCGTGCATTTGTTAAAATCAGGAAAGAGAATTTTTGCAGCAGATAATTAGCAATATTTGACAAACACTAGGCAGGATTTTTGCTAGGTCGAAAATTTAACATTTCACAGATAGCAACATTTGATGCATCTCTGATGGTTGTTAATGCTAGGAGCATTAATAATAAAGGTTTTTAATTGGAAAATTTGCTTTCCACATTGATATTGTTATTGTTTGTGGAACATGGTTAAAGAACAATGACTAGAAACCAGTTCTGTCAGGGTATAAATGTTTTACTGTAACAGACAATCTAACAAAAAATCAGGTGTAAGGTGTTATGATAGGGATTAAAGATAATTAAGAGACCAATGATTATTACATGTTCAATTATAACACCAATACTATAAACTGTAACTGTGACAATAAAGACATCCCTGGAACACACAACAATTGTTGGAATGTATAGACCACAAAAGTCATGGGCAAATGACCTACAGGAATCCATACATTTCTTGCATGAAACACAGGAGGGAAGAATAATATTAGCTGGGGGACTTAGATTTTCTAGAAACAGACTGGAATAATATTGATTCAACAATGTTAGTAAGGAACTTATTCACAACACATATTCAGGAAAAGCAATTGATTCAGATTGTAAGAAAAACTACCAGGGGACGGAACATAGAAGACATTGTTTGTGTTCCTAAAGAAATTACTGTTACTTTAAGTCAAGTCTTACCACCATTGATGTGCAGTGATCATGGGGTTATAAAGGTTAATTTGTTGCTAGATAATTTTGCCAAACTGAAATCTAAACCAATGCACAGAAGGTTAATTGCAGATTATATGGAAGCAAAACAGTCACTATGCAAAACTAACTGGAGTGAGGTATTCAGTGGAGACACTGCAGATGGAATGGGGAACATTTTGAAAAATAAATTATTGGAGTGCAAAAAAAAAAAAAATGTTTAACATCAGGATTTAGGCATATAACATCAGGGGGATATATTTCCATAAGAATAAGATACCCGATTAAGGTGAGAGACAAAAAAATATAAGAAATGGAAGGCAGGATGAACAACAACTTTGAAAACTGAAAAAAAAAATAAGTTGGACAAACAGATTAAGCATAGTGCAAGACAAGATCAAAAAAATCTGAAGAAAATTTATATGGGATATTGAGCATAATAGGAAAACTTTTTATAGATACACAAGATGTGGAAAGAGTAAAGACATGCAGATTGATAAACTGTGTGCAGATTCTAAAATTTATTCTCAGACACAACAGATTATAACTATATTTACAAAATCTTATGCAAAACAGTTTGACTCCACAAAAGGGGTGATAAGTTGTCCTAATGACAACCAGGTCACCTCAGATACTGGAGTTAAATTAAATTATATTGAAAAAGAACTGCGCAAATTGGATCCAAACAAAGTACAAGGAGGAGATGGAATTTGAAACAATGATCCGAGAACACTTCAGCAGGAACATCCAGTACCATTATATCTATTATTCACTAGGTCATATAAATATAGGGAGATTCCTCAAAATCGGCGACATACACTTATTAAACTTGTCTTCAAGGGAAAGGGGAGTAGGACAAACCCAAAGTCATACTGACCCATAAGTCTACTTTCATGTTGTGGGAAAGGTAATATTGGATAAGTTATTGTCAGAATTGGATAGGTTGGGAGTTGAAACTATATATCAGCATGCATATGTTGAAAACAGATCTATTACCACCTGTAACATGATGTTCTATAACAATATAATAACAGCTATGAATAAAACATGTGCTGTGATGTAATTTATGTAGATTTAACTTCAGCATTTCACAGGGTCATACAATAAACACTGATTAATAAATTAGTGCAACTAGGTACTGATATACTCTTGATAAGATGGATAGCTGCATGGCTTACAAATAGGACACGGCAAGTATCATACAACTGGACAGGTGAGATCCCTGGTTACAGTCAGGGTGTCCCACAGAGCTCTGTCCTAGGCCCTTACTTGTTTAGATTGTATCTTTCAGACCTAACTTTTTCATCTGAGGTGTTCTACAGTCTATATGCAGATGACCTGAAATCGGGTAAACTGATTACATGTGTTACAGATAAGGCATGTCTGCAAAATAATTTGACTAAATTCACTATTTGGGCACAGAAGAATAATATACTGATAAATACATAAAAAACTAAGCATATGGGATTTGGGAGACATAAATTGAAAGGAGAATATTTAATAAAGCACATGGTGATTGAAACTGTAGACTTCTTTAAGAACCTGGGCATATGGGTAGATTCAGCTATAAGTTTTTCTAATCATATCAACCAATTGGTTAATGATAGCTATAGAACTATAGTTTGTATAAAAAGATTTATAAAGTCTAGGAAATCAGAAATGATGAAATCATTGTTTATTAGTTACATTAGACTCAAACTTGAGTTTGGAATTACAATATGGAAACCCTATAAGAAAACAAGCATGAGTAAACTGGAAAGAGTACAGTGGAAATATATCAAGGGCATCCATGGATGTGAAAATGTAAGTTATTATGAAAGTCTAAAATAGTTTAACTTGTACATAGTTTCTTACAGATACCTAAAAGGAGATCTTATTCAAGCATATAAGGCCTTTAGAGACAACTACCTCTGGGAATGTTTTGGGTTATCAAAACGTACTAGAAAAGCATCAGACAACCTATGTAGAAGACTCTATAGGAATGAGAAGTGTACTAATTGCTTCTCTGGCAGAGTAGCTGATACATGGAACAGACTACCAAATTACATTAAAGCAAGTACATTTCTCCCCGGGCATCCGCTGAAATAAATAAATAAATAAATAAATAAATAAATAAATAAATAAATAAATAAAAAAATAAATAAGAACAGCCTGGGCACTTATTATGGGAACAAGTGTTTTGACATACTGGGAAGCATTAATGCCCATGCTTAAAATATTTGTATGTATGTATTTAGATATGGCCAAGCCTATCAGAAAATCTGATCAGTCATTTGTTTCTTTTCATCTTAGATCTTTGTGACTTGCTCTAAGCAATGTATTTCTTCTTGGATTTCTAAGGCTATTTCCTTTTGTTACATTTTTCATGGCAATAACCTTCTTTTTTCAATTAATGCTCATTCTACTAGAGTTCTGGCTTCTTCTGGTGCTTTTTTTCAAAGGCTTAAATACTAATTCTATTCTTGAAACAGCTACCTGAACCTTTGTGCATACCTTTACCAAGCACTACAAGTTGGATGGTATCCCTAGAGCTAGGGCTGGTTTTGCTAATTCAGTTCTTCGTGTTTTTTTAGGGGACTCTTCTGCCCTTTCCTCCTCCCAAGCGTCTTCTTTAGCTTTGGCATTGTCCCATATCTTTAAGAATACTGCAGCAGTGAATGTAAGAACATAGTACAGTTTTGTAAAATCTGACCATAATGGTATATGTCCTTGCCTTCACTGCTACAGTATTCTGTCCCTCCCTTCATCCCCCTCATTCTTTACCTTCCTGGATGTACACATTACCTCTTGGGTTCCTTGGACTGGTGTTCCTCCTGGGGCAATCATTTCTATTTTTGGTAAGCCTCACTGTCACCTTTATTCCCTACATTATACAGGGAGAGTATGGTGATGTTTGACATACCTTTTAAATTCAGAAGTCTTTGGAAAACTGGCCGGACATCAGGCTTCCATGGCAGAGAATTCATATTGTTAAGAATACTGCAGCAGTGAAGACAAGGACATCTACTGTTATGGTATGATTTTACACAACTGTACTATCCACTAGTACATATATGATGATTTCCCCCCATTCCCATTTTGTAAATATCCATTATGCATTATATGGTAAGTAAATTACAGATCAGATGAAATGCTAAAGATTTATAACAATCAGTCACCGGGCATGATATACTGATTTCTTTAAAAATGTTCCATGTCCTTGGGCATTTTTCTTGGTGCTTATTTAAAAATCTGCCTATTTATATTACATTTTATTGACTTCAGAAGAAGAGTATTAAGTCTGTCAGCCAAGTGTGTTCAACATTCCTCATTCCCTTCTCCCTTCATTTTCCTTTCCTTATTCCCTGTCTGACCAAATCCCTCAGGAGTTTCCCTGTCCACCAACTATCATGGTTTCTTTAAATCCACAGCCATATCTTTATAGAAGGGTTTTCACAGATTTGTAGAATAGTTGCCACCCCTATCTCTATTTCATGGAATAACTCCTCACATTTGTCTGACATAATCTTCTCCTCCCCACCTCATTTCTTCTTTTCTTAGATAAAATGAGCTTTAGCTTCCTAGTATTTGGTCATCTCCATTTCCTTCCATCCCATGCACCTTTCTGGTGTCATTTTAACAGATCTATTATCCTAATGTCACTTTTCTTGCACAAACAACTGAACGGGAGACCTAATTCCTATTCTGGAAGGATGTACTCTATCATTCTGTTGGCTGCTGTAACTGCCTTTTGATGCTGGTCCAGGTGTCCATCCAGGTGTAGTCCACATTTCCAGTCTTCCATTACTTCCAATCTTTCAGCTGCTATTTTCTACAAGGGTTTCAATTGTCCATATGTAGTACTTAACATTTGTCTGCATCTCAAATTTCCAGTCACCATTCAGGCGATTGGGTCAGCTTCATTCAGCCCTTTCCTTAGTATCTTGCCTCAAACTCCTCTGCTACCCATATGTGTGTTACAAGTAGAGAGCATTTGTATGTTCCCTTTTCTATCAGATATGTCTGAAATGAATATATTGAAGAACACCTGACCCAGAAAAGACACCTGCTGTAGTCTACCAATTAATTTCCTCATTTCTGACTTTGTTCTTCTCAGCATGAATTTCAGTGTCATACAAATTAAACATAAAGCAATCTGGTTCTTTTTATTCAAAGTAACCAGAAACCCTCCTTTTTTTTGATAGCTTCCTTTGTAGAACAGAGTCAAAAGTTTTCATGATATCCTCATAGGTTTTTATATATTAGTACTCTCTTTTCAAGTTCTTATGTACCATAGTTATCAAATTGATGCAAGTTTGTCTGTCATCTCCTTTTGAGCATGATCCCATGTTTTTTTTTCTCTTGAAGATAAGATTGTAGTCTTCTAGAAAAGCAATCAGCCTTTCCCTTAGAATCCCATTCCAATATTGAATTTCCCTGCTACTACAGTTAGTCTATAATGCCTGTAGTTTCTTATGTTTCCTACTCCCTTATAATACTTCCTGTTTTTCATTCCTTGTGGACATTTGCAGTGCACAGTAATATGCTTAAAATTTGTGTAAAGAGGCCTATTAACATACTGGACAGATATTGGAGGACACTGGAATTAAAAATAGCTGATCACTTTTCATTATCCTCCACAAAGGAAACCATTTCCCACTGCCCCACTCTGTCTTGGATTCTGCCTAATATTCTCCTCCGTCTACCCTGCCTCATTCCTATCACAGCATTTTCTTCCTGCTTTTCATTGGTAAGACTGAATTGAAGAATGATTTTAGTACCCCTGGCTTATTATGTGGAGTGATGAGATGAGCCTACACACACACTCAAACAACTATTGTATATCCACATGCTATGAGGCTGACCATGCACACTGTCTTTGCACTATAATATCTACAGGAGGTATTAAGAGGGATACTGCTATACCTGCATTAGACAGTATGGCCAGTAGTGTGTACAAACGTAGAACAGGTTGCACACATACATCTGGTGTAACAACTCGATTGTTCAGCACCGTCAGATAGTCATGTATATTCCACATAAAGAATATCTAGGTGCAGCCAATAACCTGTGTGACAAAGGTGGTACACTTCAGTTACACATCACTGGACGATGTGTAGGGAAGTAAATGAAGAAGGGTAGATTGTACATAGTTATTGGTGTGATGAAGGCTGGGAACCATGAAAGTATTATGGCCTCTGTTGTGCATGTCCTTCACATACCCAGTACTTGTGTTACATTCAAAGCAGTAGTCAGCACTATGACCGCATGCTGGTGGATGTACCACATACCATCTACCCCAGGACATACCTATTGGTCTGATTATAGGGTGCAATGTCCACATTATACTTGGATGGTGTTTGTTTCCCAATTCAACAAATCCTTTTATGTTTCTTGTCACTGCAGGTGTTGTCATGGGTATGGCAGCAGTTTTTGGTATGTGTTAATACTGTCTGTATTATACTACAATTACAGTTAAAGTCAATAATTGCCCACAATCTGTAGTCCTTCAGGCAGCTGTTTGCATACAGCATGTGTATGTCATGTGCGATCTCCAAAACTGGACCTGAGATGCACAATAGGTCATGTTACATATTTCAACATCGTGACATGCCAAGCATTTCACACACTGGTCTACCCATTTTGTGATATTGCTGTTTATGGCTACATATGACAGTGTTGCTTGAATACCTCAGTGTGAATTTGTGTTGAATAGCTTGACCTGGTCAAGTTTCAAAAGATGATACTGTTATGATGCATGCCCTTGATGACCTCCTTGAGGATATCTATCAGATGTAATGGACTTGATGTACCACTAACCACTCACACAGGTTTGTTGCGCACAGCTGGAATATTACTAGTGTACATGTAGAAGCCATCCATAATGACATGCTGGCCTAGCTCAGAGTCAAGGAGAGTCTGGATTTCTGTATTCATGCATCAAGTGCTGTCCTCTGAAATCAGGTGGATGTATATTGATATTTGCCCTTGTATGGCAACATAGGCTATGTTGAGGAAGTTTTGAACTGTATATTCAACTGTATCAGGAAGGTGTATGTACTGAATCATGCCATATGTGATCTGTGTTGGTGTCACAGCCCATTGATTCTGTGTGATAGGCCTGGATGAAGGTAAGACAGCGCATACTGCCTATCTTGATCTGGTCTATGGTGCGGACACAATCCTCCATTCAGGAATCCGGGAGGAAACCTCCAAGCTAGGGATTAAGCCTTATGACAGTTGATGGGTAACTGATTGGCTCACTGACAAAGCATATTATGTGAAAGTTGTTGAATCAACCCCTACCACTACGGCTGTCACCACTGGCAAACCCCAGGGATCTGTGCTTGTCCCTTCCCTATTTGAACTCTATTTCTCTACATTGCAAGATAAATATGGAATTTTGCTTACTAAGTTTGCTGATTCTTGCATATTGTGAGCAATCATTGAGTCCACCAATGGTGATAACATAGTACAGGAGAAGCTAACACACAACTGAAGGGTGCTCAAGGCACACAATCTACAACTAAATGCAGAAATGTGAGTTTGTAATGTCCATCTGAAAAATGGAATTCCATGTTAATCACAGCATTTACAACAATCCTGCTATGCAGAAACCCACTGTTGCAAGCACTGGGAACACATGTAGATAGCAAACTGAACTTTGAACACCAAGTGATCAGAGTGGTACGGAAAGCTTATGTTGTGCAGATCATAACTCATGCCATCATACTGAGATCTTAGGATTGCAAGACAGCACTGTAAACAAACCTTATAACAACACTAAGAGTATAATGGTCTATTTCATGTATCTCACCAAATATGCAGAGCAACTGGAGAGACCACACTGCTTTCTCGGCAAGGTAACACAGGGCCTACAAACTATGCCATGATGTGTCTAGATAGATTAAAGGCCATGCCACTGTAATCTTTATTGTATAGGTTGAGGTGACATCTGCCTGGCCACCAGAAAAATCTCTGACCCTGCCTTCATGGGAGTACTGCATATCCAACAATCTGATACAGCTGATGACATCAGCAGTGCTTGTTGAGGAGCATATAACAGCATCTCACAAGCTGGTGTAAAATGCTCTTTGTCATGTCAAACAGCAGATCTCTCTCACACTCACTCACACACCGCACTCTCTCTCTTGACTGCAGTGAGAAGAGAACTCCTAAGTACACAGACTACAGAACTCAGTATTTTACACATGCACCACAGCTCAAGTCCAACTTGAAGTGTCTCAGCCAACCCTTTAGAGCTGATGAAATCAGCAGTGTCTATAAGGAAAATATAAGTCTCCCACATGTTGGTGTAAAATGCTCTCTGTGTGTATTTGAGCTGTTGCGTGACATAACAGACAAAATTACACAGTTGACTGCAGTAAGAAGAGACCACATACTTATCTTAGTACACAGACTACAGAAATCAGCACTTTACACAAGTGCCATGGCACAAGTCTAACTTTTACATGGCTGCAGGTCAGAGTATAGTGTATGACATCAGCAGTGTATGTTGGAGAGAAGAAATTAGGAGGCCTGGCTGAAATGGATCTGTAGGCATGTGCAAGTATCAAAATACTGTCAATTCATGGGATTTGGGCAGTAACTGCAAGATACACACTTGCTCTTCTGGCTAAACACACACACACAGTTGACTGCAGTGAGAAGAGAACTTCTGCCTGTCTAAATACATGGTCTACAGAACCCAGTACTTTATGCAAATGCCATGACACAAGTCTGATTTATACAAGACTCCAGGTGAAATTATAATACTTAATATCAGCAGGCCATGTGGGGGACAACAGGTTGGGAGGCCGGCATAGGCACATAGGTTCATATGAGGCCACTAGACTAGTAGCACTAGGTTGTGTAGAAGCCAAGATGTTTAAAAACAGAAGCACCCTTATTGAGCATAGTTGGATGGTCATTTCTAGCAGAAAAAGTTTGTGAGCAGCACCAAATGCCCCTGTCCATAAACAACATAGGTAGCAGCCCAGAGGTTACTTTACAATCACCCAACCAGCACTCAAGATTGTGCTTAAACAGGGTCTTGAGGAGCACTGCTTCACACACAGTAGGAGCCTATTACAGAGGATTGTGAAACATTGTGGGATATATCCATCTCCCCAGCATGTTCTGTTTATGTCACAGGCTAGGTTGAGAACCCCGAGGCAAATTATTCTTCTCCCATTTGACTTGCAGATGCCTATCATTTTCAGAAAAGAAAAGTCTGAGACTGCTCTGCAGGGCAGGCATAGGTCACCTCTCAGCAGCCTGCATTATACTGAGTACAATGACATATGTCAGTCTTTCCATGTATGTCATGTCTGGAGATGTGGGATTCTCCCAGGCACATACCTGTGTTTCTCCAATTGCTGCAGGTGTCTGGTGACATACAGACAGATGTGAGCATTGTACTTCATTATTGGTGTGATAAGGGTATAGGACAGCAGAGATATGACTACCCTGGTCTTGGATATGAAGTCCATATGTATGATGGGTGCAATGCAGATTGTGTCACAACTATGGGCACCATAGTGATGAATGCAAAGATTGCTATCAATAAGTGTTCCCAAGTCTCACAACAGTGCATCTGAGCTTGGAGGGTGCAATGTATATCATAATTAGCAGGGGTATATCACTGATAAAGAGGACAATGAGTCATTGCATGCTTTAAGATTCAGTCCATGAGTATGGCACCAATCATTAGTCTGTGTCAGCCCCTTCTGTAATATGTTACCATCATTGGGGGACTCAGTATGAGTGCATCTAGTTAACAGTCATCTGCACACTTGGTAAACCACAGCCCATCTACTGTTGCCTGTGCTTCAGGGATGTATTTTCCAAACACATGAGGGCCCAGAAGAGATCCTTGGCTATCCCACTGGCGAGTTGTCTAGTACTGGAGGTACAGTCCCCAACTTTGAGATTGTGTGTTGTCATTGAGCCACCATTTGGCTATCCATCTAGCAGTGTATGGCCTAATTCCCAGATGGGAGAGCTTCACTATGACATGAATGGGGGGTATTGTCAAAGGCCTCGGATAACTCAGCATAGGTGCTATGCCCTGTTATCCCTCATCCAGGTCTTTCGGGTCAGTTTCCAAGAAGTCCACAAGGATCAGTAAGCAAGATCTACCCTTGACAAAAGAAAATGGGTAGGGTCAAGTGTATTGATGATCACCTACATCCTTGTGGATATGGTCCATGGTTATTTCTGCACTAGCCTTGCAAATAAAGCTTTTTATGCACATGGGTCAATAGTTAGAAATCCGCATGTTACCAGATTGATGTGCATTTAATAGCGCACATTTGGTATTACATTGTAGTATGGTTGATATATGTGTGGAAAAAGTACTGAGACCCCAGGGTTGCAGTGCTTGCAGGTGCAAACAAATGGCTGTATTGTAAATATGTGACATACTGTTAGTTTGTAACGTTTCCATATGTAATTTCATGTCATACACAAGAAATGGACAGTAAACAGCAATAAGGCAAGGTGGTTCATACAGCCTACTTTGATCTGGCCAAGGCCTTTGATACCATTCCCCACTCAGGAATCATAGAAACACTCACTAAGCTAGGCATCAACCCCTATATCACTAGGTTGGTTGCAAACTGGCTCACAGATAGAACCCACAGTGTGAAAGTAACTGACTTCAAGTCAGACTGTTGACCAGTTACAAGTGGAGTCCCACAGGGTTCAGTCCTGGGTACTCTCCTTTTTGGTATCTACTTCTCTGAAGTTCAGGCTAACACAAAGGGACTCTGGCTGACAAAGTTCACAGATGATTGCAAGTTGAGAGCCATAATTAACTCCCCAAGTGATATTGACATCCTACAGAAAGGCCTCACTGAGACCAATGACTAGTGTCAGAACCATGGCCTTAAGCTCAATGCCAAAAAATGTGTCATCATCCCCTTTGGGAAAAACCCAGTTCCCATGAATTACCACATCAATGGTAGTCCACTGAACACAGAAGGCATCATAAGAGATCTGGGAACACAAGTTGACAGCAACCTCTCTTTAGACCACAACATTGTCACTGTGGTCATAAATTCCTTCTATGTGGCACATCTCATTACTAAGGGTTTTACATCCAAGAAGAAAGAGGGCATTGTCTCCCTCTATTCTTCCTTCATTAGACCAATCATCGAGTACAACGGCTCATTTTGCATGTACCTCACTAGACACCTACAACAACTGGAGATGCCGCAAAAATACCTCACAGAGAGGATCTTAAGCCTTAAACACTTGTTCTATATGGACAGACTCCACAAACTCCAACTATTCTCTGTCTCATATTGCTTACTTAGAGGCAGTCTCTGCTTGACTTACAAAGCCATGTCTGACCCAGCTCTTTTAGAAATGCTACATCTAAAGAAATCCCAATCCCTCCACACTACATGCTCCAGAGACCTCAAAATCATTATCACAATCAACAGAACAAGCTGGAGAGACAGGTCAATAACCCAGAGACTGCCCATGCTATGGAATAGACTTCCCATACATGTCAAGTGGAGCACCTCATTGGCCCTCTCCAAGAGAAATCTTGATGAGTGGATGGGAAATAGAAAATTCACCCCAGGGGATACCCCAGTGGCTCTACTTGACAGAGGCACTGGGAACTAAGGTTGGGTGGCATTATGCCAGGGTAATCCTATGGGCTAGGCCTGTAAAGGCTCCAGGCCCATTAGCCTAGTACACACCTATGAACCTATAATACAACATAATATGTACATTTCCATAGCGCAGTGAGCAGTGGGTTTGTGAGAGAGTTAAAGTGCATACGCATGTGAGATATGCATGTTTGCACTTAGGTAAGCAGTGTGCAAATGCACGCCACATTGCTAAAGCCTGACAGTTAGTATAGAGTCTATGAAATATTCCGGCTCTTAACTTGACTCTGTGGCAGCACATGCTAATGCATTAATACATTCCCTTTCTTGGCCCAGATAGTACTCCATTTGAATACAAGTGTATCTGATACTTTAAACTACTTTTTATTACAGAATGATAATGCAATGACATGGATGTTTTATAAAAAAATGGGTTGCTGTGTGTTGGCATAGCACAGCTGTGTTTTGCAATCACTCACCATCACTGTGCAATGTTCACCTCTGTGCAAACACAGAGCTCAAAATGGAAAGGGATCCATTGCTTTTTCTACTGCTTATGTGTGTTACATGTGATTCAATTTTTTGACTAGATTAAAGGTGTTAAAATATGGGAGATAGGAACATGGTGAAATGGGGAGCAATCAAGTGAAAGAACAGAGTCTGACAATAAGTATTGAGTCTCTGGAATACACCTGCTACTTAACTGACTCTGTGGCAGCACATGTTAATGCAGTGATATATTCCTTTTTGAGGTCAGTTGGTACTGGGTTCAAATACAGCTGTATATCATATTTTTAACTACTTTCGCATTACTGATGCTGGGCAATGGTGCACATGCTCAATAATGCATTAGAGAAAAAATGGGGAAGACAGGACAGTGGTGAAATGTGGAGCAAATGGGGGGAAGAACAAAGGGAAAGCAATACAGGAATATGCAGGAGGAAGGTAGGAAAGAACCATAGCTATGCATTTCTTCAACAGTAAAAACTAGTATGTGCAGAATATTAGCTGAATTTGGAATGTCACCTCCAGAGAGAGGAGTGATCACAACACAATCATGTTGGACAGCCAATTGGACCAAATCAAGTGTGTCAAGAAGACACGTGTGGAAATGGAGAGCTATGTATGAGATTTTTTTTGTGGGACAGGGGCCCATTTTTTTGTTTTGAGAGAGAGAGAGGAATGTTGAGGAAGGTACGTAGGAATGTGTGGGTGAAGTAAGTTGGGTAGGTGAGGAAGTAATTGCAGACAATGTCATAACAGTAAAACAAAGGTTGCACTCCCTGTACTAGAACCCAGGACCATCTGTACTCCAGCCCTGCACTTACACCTGCTGCCACTGGTATAGTTATGTGACATTCCATATTTTACTATTCATTTTAAGGTCTCACTGTTAACCACTGCACAACTTTGCTTACCAGGTTTGTGCAATGCCTATTGGTATTAATTGAATACAGCCAGTTTCTATCTGAGTCCTGTTTGGCCAGTTGTCCAGTTTGTACTAAATGGCACATTGTGCAAACAGTGCACCCCCACAAAAAAAGAACAAAATAAGAAATAAAAAAGGGAGAAGTACTTGAAATGAGAAAAGCAATCTACGACATATGTTAGTACGTATAGGTCTGTATTTGAATTCTAAGTCCAATGCACCTTCAGAACATAAAATGGGTGCCTTATCCTTCTTTGCCACACAAACAGCTTTGCAGCAAAGAGTGTAACTCAATATGCATACAACGAATTGCAACAGTATCTACAGTGATATCAAACCATAGAAGTGTTATTTGTACATTTATTATTTTTGGATATAGTTCACACAACCCGTCATGCTTATTACTTGCAAATATACAGCTCTGTCTTACATTCCCGTGTTTGTTGGCCATTCTTATTTTATCTGAGCATTACTCAGACATGCAGTGGGTGGGTAAGCCATTCTTTATCATTAGCCTTAAGATGTGTGAGGATAGTAAGTGGAATAATATCATATGCAGTTGCTAACAATTGAAGGGCAGGTTGGATGTTAATGAATACAACCTGTGACTTGTGAGCTGTTTGTTTACATTTTCAGCCTTACATCTAATACTTTGCAGATCTATCCTGACATACCCAGTGGATGGCAGACTGCAGTGCTGCTGTGTTTTCCTTCTCCCAACCACTAATCAGTCACAAATGCAATCGATTAAAAACACTGAAGGAGTGCCTGCCTTATGTTTACATTTCCTACATGGATCCAACTTTTTGTGATTCTGTGATTCTGAGTTTACACCTCATTTGGGTGTTCACCATGCTAACATCCCTGAATCTACAGCATAAAGGCAACTGTGTAGCTATGCAAACTGATGGTGGGGACACTTTCTTATGTTGGAAAGAATGCACATGATGCTATTTCTTCAGGGCATATCTGTACAGAGAAATACTGCAGTTCAGAAGGTATGCTTCTATTTGGTCAGCTACATACAGCATATGTTGGAATGTATTTAATAAATATCTGAAGCACAAGCTTTTATATTTTTATCTCTATGTATTAGTTAGACGTGTACTGATGCCATGGGCATATTTGCCAAACTATTTCAGAGGTATACATAACAGCCAATATAGGAAAATGGAATGCTGTATGATAAGTATGTACAAATGTATCAGGGACAGATCATTTGATAGAACTTTTAACATTTCAAAGAGGGCTTGTTAGCAAATTCTGTTATTGCCCTGTTCTTTTGTAGGGGGGGGGAGTATATGCAACTTACTGTTATGGCACAAACAAGGATATGTTGCTCTATTAGTGTAATAACAGGGATATGCATTCCTATTGCACAATACACTCCAGGTTCAAGACTTACCTAGAAAATGCAGCAGTTGACATGCTTCTGTCTGTGTAGACTCCTTTACATGGTTATATTCTAAATGTTTTGAAATATGCAGGACAAACTAGGACAAAGTCTACATGGATAATTTATAGATTGTTGAATAGTTAAACCATGCTGGATTGGTTAATCAACATGCATTTCAGATGCATATACTGTAATTTAGTGTTTACAGTGTTTGTGTGTGTGTGTGTGGGGGGGGGGGGGGTGCCACTACATGGTGGTTAGTTAATCTAAAACTTTTCATGGACATGTGTGCATCCTGCTGTGATGCGCACATGGTAGAAAATGACAATGTAGGCCTTATCAAATCTTCCTGCTTATCTTATTTACATAAGTGCTTTAGATATGCTATTCGCATTCTATGTATGCTAGTATAGAAAACTTTTTTCAACTGACAATCAGGAAGTACACCTGGGTCATCCTATTTCTGAATGGAGACTGCAGGAAAAACAATCTTTACTGAGGCAATATTCAAAAATTTCACCAGTTTCCTGCTTGTCCTTGTACTTCACATAAGAAGATTCTGCACAACAAACAGGAAGAGCACTTTTATCATTCTGTCAATA
Source organism: Protopterus annectens (assembly GCF_019279795.1). NCBI lineage: Eukaryota > Metazoa > Chordata > Ceratodontiformes > Protopteridae > Protopterus > Protopterus annectens. The sequence continues at coordinate 317,987,720 of NC_056749.1, read as the reverse complement.
ACAGCAGAAGTAGTCACTTATTTCCTTTAGCACTTCCAACTCCCATAAACATCATGTCTATAACATCAACATCCCTAATCTGCATTACTATTCTAAGTATACAAAACAAAAAACCTGCACTACAATTCCAAATTCTCCTCACTGATAAACACTCGCATTTTACCCTGACCCCAAAGTGCCATGATGCAGGTAACTCATAACAATATTGCAGAAAAGCAACACATACTATGTTACACCAGACCACTCTCCAACACAACTGATCCCCATCACTTGCAACAAATCTGAGCATGAAGATAGAGACATTGAAAACTACACTCAAGTAATGTCACCACCTCTTCAAATGTCAGAACAGTAAAACAAAGTCATCTCCACCAATTTAAAGGACATTCCTTCTTTGGAGTGTGCCCTCACTCTGAAAAAATATTTTGGAGCACTTCTGAGCCAAACCTAAAGCAACCACTTTCCCGCCAAGCTCAACAACAAGCCAAGGCAATATAAGTTTTAGATGTGTGAGCTGAGCGCTTCTAAAGAAAAGCATGTTATAGTATATTTTACTTTAATCTGAGCCATATGAGAAAATAATAGCATATGAATGCCACTGCAATGAACACTAGTGTCTCATCCTCTACCCACCAAAATAGTATCATAACAAAAAATAATTCTCAGCAGTGTCTCACCAAGGCAACATGTACTATGTGACTCCAGACAATACTCCATCAATTCTTCCTTACTCATAAGAAATTTGATTATGCTGACAGAGACACCACAAGTGGCACTGAAAGTATGCCACCCCTCACCAAACAAACCCAGCACATCGGCAAGCCAAGACAAGGGAGTGTTTCCCATAAAGTTTCTCCATGACATGAAAACACACAAACCTGTACCCCCTCAAATCAAACCCACCTCAACCATTCTAAGCATGGCAACAGACCAAGGCAATGCAAGCCTATAATGCGTAAGTATCTCCAAAGGAAAAGCATATCACAGACGGCTTCACTTCATTTCTAGTCATGACAACAGATGCTAACAGAAATGATTGCTACAGTGATAGATCATTCTCCTTAGGTGCAAATGCATGAAGGATATCCTCTTCCATCTTACTTATGGATCCTGAAACTCCCACTGTCAGACTCTATGCATTTGCCATAACAAATCATTCATGCTTTGAGTAGAAAGCTGAAAACATACAAAGAAACAGAGAGAAAGAGAAAAAGGGAACATTCTGTTCTGTGTAAAATGTTTAAAGGAAGTTCTTTTCTATTACTAGTTCTATAAACTTATCAACAGTAGCAATGCAAAACTATTCAGTTGAAATCTGAATTTTATATGCAATTATTTGTCAAAAAATCCCTTTTTCTTTTTCCCTTTATAATGCTTAGCTAGCCAAATCATGCATTTCCTTTAAAACTGCATTCATCACATAAATCCTATTATTTGTTTGACTGAATTATACTGTTAATGTTACTACTTCTGTTTTACTATCTATCATTCTAATATTTATGTTTCTTTCAATAGGTAAAAAAAGAGCACATGTCTGTTTACACTGTGTTGCATCAGCCTTGCATAACATTTAATTATGAGAGAGAAGTGCCATTTTAGGAATACCATTTTAATACAACTACTGTGTAATCATTTAATGAACACCATGATATGTTGAATGAGTATCATTCACTTTGTAGGTTCTTCAAACAACGTAATACTGAATCAGAGATTTTTTTCCTGTCCTTTGTTTCTTCTACTTTGAATCAGACCAAGCTGGACTTTTTGCAGATCTCTTGAAAGTAGAAAACACTAGCCTATATATATCCTGTGATGGCAACTAGATTATTATTCTTTATGAAGGACATAGCTTCTTCTATGAAGAAAAATGTTTTCGAGCCATTCTAGGGCTGAATTCTTATTCTTGCTGGATATATAATTTGAGCTTTTATGTTGCTTGGTTTCAGCATTTTGATAAGAGGCCAGCATTCCCTTCTTTTCTATATAATTTTAGAATAGTCATTATCAAATGTAACAGTGTGGTGACAAATCTTAGTGCAGCTTTTGACCATGTAGCCTTTAGTACTAGTTCTTTATCAATCAATTAAATAAATATTACAATATAGCTTTGTACTGACTGAGTAGATTTTCCAGTGGAATAGTGTGCCCTTTCAATGCATGAGAGAAACCTACTCATAAGCTTAGAAATTCTGAAATGCAGGAAGATATAAAAATGATGATACCTTCTCCTGTTTTATCTGGCAAACTGAAATTATTATGTCTTTGTTCTCCATTTTCTAAATCATCTAATTTGCTCTGTAGCCAGGTGCTCGTTTGAGTAGAAGTCTCCATACATAATTCTTATAGGAAGGTCATATGTTTTAAATGTTATTAAAAGGAAGAATCAGTGTGAATGCTTTGAAGTACACATCAGTTTGATCTCAGATAATTTTTTGAGGTAAGTTTGACTGGAAAAAGTTCAGAAAATGCCACAGGTTTTGTCCTAGAGTATAATAAAACTGTTAAATATTAAATTTTCAAATTGATTTTCCCTGTCACACAAATAATAAAACTGCAAAACTCCAAAAGGTTGCTGCTTTCAGTTGTCCATCTTGGCTTCGTCACCTTTAATTTGTTTGGTACAATGATCACAGGTATTAGCTTATTTGTGAAATGACATATTAGATAACAGTTAAAGTATCAAAGGCTGAAAACATATGACAATTTGCGGACTTGAAAAATGAAACTGAATGCTCACTGAGTACTGCAAAAATGAAAATGAATGTTCACCGAGTAGTACAAAAGCTGTCCTATATTGTTAATTAGAGACACCTAACATACTCCCCCGGATTCTCAAATGCTTGCATGGAGTGCAAGATCAGTGCAGGAGCACAAGCAGGCAATATGTCTGCCATACGATCCAGGAACAGCTTGCATGGGCGTGCACGAGTGCTCCTGCACTACTCCTGCAAAGACTAAGCCCTGGTTTGCAAATCACTCCATTTGCAGGAGAAATCTATGCAAATGAGGTGATTTTGCAATCCAGGAAGCTTGCAACAGTCCATGCAAGACTAGTGCTAACTGCAGAAATGTACTCAGTTAGTAACTGAGTACATTTCTGCAAAATCCAAAACGGAGCTACGAAAGCTCCAAATAAAGGTTGTAGACCATGTAGTAAGCATGCCAATGGCCAAGTATAAGGCCATTGGCATTGCCAACATAAAAAAAATACAGAAATCAACTTTTATTATTTTGTAGCCGATCTCGGCTGTTTAAGTGTAGGGCAGCGGCTCGCAAACGGGATCGGGGGGGAATAACAAAATGAACCTAAATTAAGCATTCTAACTAAAATCAGTATTCTGCCATGTAAGTCAATGGCAGGCAGAAGACAACATGGCCAGTGAGTAGTGGCTGCTAAGGGGGGAGGCTCAGTGTGAGACATGTAGCTATGCATTATCAGGCAATCCTATGCAAATGAGGGGAAGGATAGTGAATCCCAGTTTTCCCCAGCATGTGAGGCAGGTCTCAGCATTATAAGGGTAGAAATAGCATGGTGCAAGCCTAGGAGTTGGCTGACATCATGGGTGTGTGTGTCAGGCATACTGTGAGTGGAGCCCTGTGACTTGGGTTTGCCCCTAGCTTAGCACAACTAAGCAAGGGGGTGTGTCTAAACCTGCATAGCACTCTTTGCAAAGCCTAAGCAGGTGTGCGCGCCACGCAGCAGGCTTTACAGGAAGACAAAAGAAGTTAAACCAGGAAATAGCAGCAGTGTGCACATGTTAGCACTCTGTTTGCGCGGTACACACACGGGCTTAAACAGGAAGGCAATGGGAAGGTAAAACAGTAGTATGAAGGTAATCAAGGAGAACTAGCTTAGCTGGCAAGTGAAATGTATCAGAATCAGCCACCACCAGTGTATACAAGCAAGGAAATCTTAAACAAACCTACAAAATGAGAAGGGCTGCAGCAGGCAATACAGAACAACATGTGCAAGAGCCTGAGGGTGGTGAGGATGTGAATGCTGCCGAACAACCCACAGTGAGGAGACGGAGAAGAGTGTATAGACCCAGAGTAACCTATCAGGGGTTACATTAGCTGGAGTTAGTCAGGCTCTGTAGGGTGGACAGAGACCTCCTACAGAAAACTGTTGAGCTGTGACGGCCACACCTGACACACCAATCTGATCGAGGGGAACCCATCCCAGTGGATACCAAGGTATGTGCAAGCCTAGGTATACTAGCCACAGGTACCCCCCCAAAGCACAACTGGGGATATCATGGAGATCTCACAGGCATTAGCATCCAGAGTATTCCACCAGTTCTGGATGCCATGTCAGCACATGCCAGTGAGCACGTATATTTCAACACCCGTGAGGTGTTGACCAGCAATATGCATCTCTTCCACCAAATAGCAGAATACCCTGGAGTAGTGGGTGCTATAGACTGCAGGCACATATGCAAAGCATCACCCAGTGAGCTAGGTAGGGCCTACATCAACTGCTGGGGCATCCCCTCCATCAACTGCCAGGTCATATGTGATGCCCAGGGAATTATAATGAATGTGTGTGCTGGCTGCCGTGGGAGCTATGATGATTCCCACATATGGCATCTGATGCAGCTGCACCAGAGATATGCCAATGGGGACATCCCCTACGGTCACCTAGTGTGGGATGCTGGGTACACACTGGAGCTGTGGCTGATGACACCCATCAGAAATGCATACACACCTGAACAAGAATGTCATAATAAGGCAAACGCACAGATCAAACTTATAATAGAGCATGTGTTTGGGATGCTCAGGTCATGGTTTCGGTGTCTGGACACAACCAGTGGAGCCTTGCAGTATTCACCAGCTACATGTACCCAAATAGTTATGGCATGTGATATGCTACACAATATGATCCTACGGAAACAGCTGCAGCAAGAAAAGCATGGGGCAGGACCACACAGCCCCCCCACCAATGCCAAGGCCTGCACAGGCAGAGAGTGACTGTGAGGAGGAGCAACCTGAGCCTGCCCCAGTAGGCAGATGGAGGCATGCTCAGTATGCCAAGGCTGCGGCAAAGAGGCAATGCATAGCACATGCACTGACACAGTAGGGACCTAGGGAATGACACCTCTCTCTGACTCGCACATACACTAAAAGGGATGCCAAACATGACACTACCTGTGCTTAACCATGTATAGGGAGTGTACTATCTGCATCAGACATAGGCAGCTCTCCAGCACCATCCGCAAGTCTGGTACACCCTCAAGGTACGTCAATCAACCTACCAATTGCCAAATGGAGTAGAATGTGTCATTACCTGTAGCTATGGTATGGATGTGAGCATGCAAGGGACTTGGGTGGCTGAATGTTATGGCAGCAGACAGTAGACAGCCATAGTGGCAACATAACATCTGTAAAACATACTGGAGTCACCATAGTAGCCAGTACTACACAGGGTGACAAAACCCACTGCAGTAAATGTACTGAGTGACATGTGTGTCCATATGACCCACACATACCAGTCAGGATGGTTCACATACCCAACAACAGTCTCAGTCAGCAGGACAGGTGTAGACAAACCCAAACAGAGCCTGTGCCATGGCCCCTGAATGATGACTATGGTTAACCTCCTCCCAGGCCTACACAGACAGACCACAGCAGGCCAGGCAGTGGGATGTTATTTCTGAAGGGTAGAAGTCAGACAATAATATGTAGGGAAACCAAAGCCATGATCTGTAGTTCACTGGTATGCCTGTAGTCAGCATGATAGTTAGCAATACAGAATGAAATGGAGTACCTGACATACCAGTACAGTCATAGCAAATGTGTACAAGTGTCACATGTGCCCCCCACATCCTACATAGTAATGTAATAACAGTCAGGTGTTCCACTCCCATCCTGCGTAGAAATGTAGACATAGTCGGCTGAGCCCCTCCCCATCCTAGGCAGAAATGTAGGAACAGTCACTGCCAAATGCTTGATGGATACCCTGGTAGAAACAGCATGCCACCTGTTGATGTACAACACCAAGGTCAGCACTGCAGTACAAACTACCTGGTCTCGATCCACATGTTAAATACAGAAGGACATACTGGGCATGCTCACACACGGAGAAATGAAGGCAATGTCAGTCAACAACATACAGAAAGGTCATACTGGGCACGCTCACACACTTAAACACATGAAGGCCATGTCTGCAAACACCAGTGAACAGTTGCAGTTGTTAGTGCAGACACTCGTCAGTATGCACCATGCATTCCTTGCACACACAGTGGCTAGGAATACAGACATATATGCAAGGACAACACACTATAATATGCCAAAGGTAGATGTACAGAGATGTGTGGAAGAGAGTGACTGTGACAAGGAGCAATCCAGGCCTGTCCCACCCAGCATACAGCCAAAGCACCCCAAACACGAGGTTCAGATGTTGCTCACTGCAGATACTAGCCATCAGTATCTGTCAGCATTACAGACTATTGGCGCAAGTGCCAGCTGTGAAAAATGACTGTACAAGGAAGTAGTCATCTAGCAGCTGAATACATGTACCTGTGGAATATGACCCTGTTTTTGCCCGCATGTGGCGTGTCAGCCTCTAGATGAATGTGTTATAGCCAAAGCACACACACTGCCCTCCCCATAGCCCTACTATGCCAAGCCTGCCGAGATCATCCACTGTGAAATACACCCTTGGGAGAGTTGTAGCCCAGTAATCTCCATGGAATGTACCATGACATCGTACTGCTGTAGTGTGATAAATGAGTTAGGTAGGTGTTCAATTCCCAGACATGGCAACTGTGTGTGTGTGTCTGTGTGTGTGTGTGTGTGTGTGTGTGTGTGTGTGTGTGTGTGTGTGTGTGTGTGTCTGTGTAGAGAGCAATGCTTTTTAGGCTTTTAGGATAGTCACACTCGCTACAATTCAAATGGTCAACTTTTACAAGACTGCTTATGTCCATCCACCTAGTAATACACCTTTGGGAAGCTGTAGCCCAGAAATCTCTGTAGCACATCCTGTAACTGCTTACTGCTATAGTGTGATAAACTAGTTAGGTAGGAGTACTATTCCCAGACATGACAACTGTGTGTGTGTGTGTGTGTGTGTGTGTGTGTGTGTGTGTGTGTGTGTGTGTGTGTAGACAGCAATGCTTTTTAGGCTTTTAGGCTAGTCGCACTCCCTACAATTCAAATGGTCAACCTTTGCAAAACTGCTTATGTCATCCACCTAGTAATAAACCTCTGGGAAGCTGTAGCCCAGTAATCTCTGTAGCGCATCCTGTAACTGCGTACTACTGTAGTGTGATAAACTAGTTAGGTAGGAGTTCTATTCCTGGCAACTGTGGATGTATGTGTGCTTGTGTGTGCGTTCCTTTTTTTAGTGAAGGGAGCAATGCTTTTGAGTCCATTTGCAGACACTACAACCTCCAATGGGCCACTTTGGCAAGTGTGCCAATGTCATCAACTGTGAAATACACCTTTGGAGAAGGGATAGGCCGGTAATCTCTGTGGTAACTGTGTATTGCTGTAGTGTGATAGAGAGCAATCCTTTTTAAGCTAGTCACACTCCCTACAATTCAAATGCTCAACCTTGGCAAGGCTGCCGATGTCATCCACCTAGTAATATACCTCTGGAAAGCTGTAGCCCAGTAATCTCCATAGCACATCCTGTAAGTGCATACTGTTGTAGTGTGATCAACTAGTTAGGTAGGAGTACTATTCCCAGATGTGGCAACTGCGTGTGTGTGTGTGTGTGTATATAGAGAGCAATGCTGTTTCGGCTAGTCACACTGCCTACAATTCAAATGCTCAACCTTTGCAAGGCTGCTGATGTCATCCACCTAGTAATACACCTCTGGGAAGCTGCAGCCCAGTAGCCTCAGTAGCGCATCCTGTAACTGTGTACAGCTGTAGTGTGATAAACTAGATAGGTAGGAGTTATATTGCCAGACATGGCAAGTGTGGATGTGTGTGTGTGTTCCTTTGTCAATGTGGGGAGCAATGTTTTTGAGTCCATTCACAGACACTTCAACCTCCAGTGGTCCACTATGGCAAGTGTGCCATCAACTGTGAAATACACCTTTGGGGAAGGGATAAGCCAGTAATCTCTGTGGCGCATGCCATAGCTGTGTACTGCTGTAGTGTGATAAACTAGTTAAGTAGGAGTTCTAACCCCAGCCTTGGCAACTGTGTGTGTGTGTTTGTCTGTCTGACTCTGTCTGTGTAGAAGGCGATGCTTTTTAGGGTAGCCATATCCCCTAAAATTTAAATGCTCAACCTTGGTAAGGCTGCTGAAGTCATCCACCCTGAAATACACCTCTGGGAAGGTTGTAGCCCAGAAATCTCTGTAGTACATCCTCTAAATGTGTACTGCTGTAGTGTGATAAAGTAGTTAGGTAGGTGTTCTAATCCCAAACATGGCAAGTGTGTGTTTGATTGTATGTGTGTTTGTATCTGTCTGACTCTGCCTGTCTAGGGAGCAATGCTTTTTAGGGTAGTCACACTCCCTACAAGTTAAATGCTCAACTTCAGGAAGGCTGCTGATGTCATCCATCCAGAAATACACCTCTGGGAAGGTTGTAGCCCAGTACTCTCCATAGTGTGTGACATAACAGCATACTGCTGTAGTGTGATACAGAACTCTGGTAGGGCTCTATACCCACCCATGGTAGTTCTGGATGTTTTGTGTGTGTGTTCAATTTCGGTGTAGAGAGCTATGCATTAGAGGCTAGTCACACTCAATACATTTCAAATGCCGTACTTTGGCAACCTGCTGATGTCAGCCAATGTATTATACACCTTTGGAGAATGAGCCCTCCAGTAATCCCTGTAGTGCATCCTATATCAGCTCCATGCTGTAGTGTGATATAGATCTCTGTTAGGGGTTCTATACCCACACAAGTCGGTTGTGGAAGTTTTATGTGTGTTCCACTGTCTGTGTAGGGAGCAATGCATGTTAGGCTAGTCACACTCAGTACGTGTCAAATGCCGTACTTTGGTAATCCTGCTGATGTCGGCCACTGTGTTGTACACCTTTGAGGAAGGAGTTCTCCAGTAATCCCTGTGGTGCGTCCTATATCAGATCCATGCTATAGTGTGATATAGATCTCTGTTAGGGGTTCTATACCCACACAAGTCGGTGTTGGATGTTTTGTGTGTGTTCCACTGTTTGTGTAGGGAGCAATGCATTTTAGATTAGTTACTCTCAATACATAAAGTTGCAGTTAGTCACAAAACCAAGAAATGAGATAATTCCACAGTAAAAGACCACTGACCAATGAAGTATTCTGAAAACTGTCTTTAATAGACATGACAAAGATGAAAAAACAAACAGCAATCCAAATAAAATTGAGCGCTTTCGCCTGGTTAATACCAGGCTTTATCAAGATGCATGTTAAGAAAACCCAATGCTTTATATAGTCATTTGCTGATCACCTGACCATGACTGTAGAGAATGCAAAATAGTTTAACATAGAATGGTGAGCGCTTTCCTGGACCAAGCCACTTCATCAAACCACTCAATACATGTCAAATGCCCTACTTTGCCAATCCTGCTGTCAGCCAATGTGATATACACCTTTGGAGAAGGAGTACTGCAGTAATCACAGTGGCACATACTATAACTGCGTAGTGCTATAGTGTAATAAAATAGTTAGGTAGGGGTACTACTCCCAGACATTACAGGTATGTGTATGTGTGTGTGTGTTTGTAACTCGTATCCTGTGTTGAGGCAGGTGTGAGTGTGACTCCTAGGCCCAATGTGGAGCTGGTTTTGCAAATTTCTTATATGGTGGCCCTAGTATATATCACAATGTCCACTGTCCAGGGATAACAGCTATGAAACAGCTGAGAGGCTAGGGTGCAAATCCATACCCATACATGTGACATCAAGGCCAGGCAATCAGTTAGCAAACCCAGTATTACCCAGAGCACACTCTCAACCCATGGTTCATACACACATGCCAAGGCAACAGCCAATGTGTGTGTAGTACACTGCATATTGGCGACTGATGGTAACTAAGCTGTGAATGCAGTGGCCTACAGAGGTCATGGCACTGTGTCCATCAGTACAATAGGCACATAATTGCAGACAGTGCACCTTCAGTATGTTTCCCACTGGACGCCTGCAACAACTGTGGTTCCATCAAATGTGATCCACAAAGGACATAACATGCCTTACACATATGCCCTGCTTGGACAGATGCCACTGACACAGGAGAATACCTGTAGCATGCTGTCAATGTAGGTGCAGGGTCAACCTGCTGTCCATTACCTGGCCCCGCAACATGAGGGTGAGACTGTCACAGCTGATAACATTCTGTGTACACAACATGGGCCAGACAAACCAGGTACACTTTCATATGCTACTGTACATGAATGTGGGATGTGTGCACATCCCAGACACCGTCCATGTCATGGCGTACAGAACACATACATGGCAAGCAATGCACAGCACTGGCCACGCACAATAGTAACCCATGTGACTGGATGGTGAATACAATACCCACCTGTGTGGGTCATTCAAGACACTACACCCCTTAGCCATAATCCAGACCATTCTCATGTGGCCTGATGCCAAGGTATACCCTTCACCTAGCCTTCTACAGCCATCTGGCACAGCCAACCACTACACACCCATGAAGCAATGCAGACATACATGCCGGTACTGGCACCCTGTGTCTGTGTGTGGTGTATGCTACTGACCACATTCACACCCAGTACTACCCCCAGTGGCATACTGAAGCATGCACTCTGTCAGACACCTTCACATACCCTGTGGCCATAGAAACCCAGGATAACCTCTGTGGGCCATTTGATACCTATGCATTACTTTACTGTGGCAAAGTAACTGGTTAGGAAGTATATTCATTACCCTGCCAAGTGTGGCAATGTGTATGAGTCCCTTACAGTGTGTGGCTGCGTTGATGCTGACACCTGTTCATGTAGACAGGCTCATGTGCTACACTTACTGTATCACAACAGTGTTGCAGATGTCATTCACCAGCACATATACATTTGGACAGCTCACCAACATGTAAGCTATGTGGCGCATGCAATAACTGCATACACATTTGATAGCTATGCATAGTAAGTCAGGTGTTTGAAACCCTGTACTGGTAGGCATGTGACACAAACATGCTTAGATTTTACTCACCCACACCTTCCCTGACATACTTTGTCTCTGTCTGTCCCTCTCAAACCCTCTCTGGTGGATGTGAAGATGTACATCTGCTTTGCTTAGGCAACAGCTTGTGTTTTGTAAGTGATGGTCATGATCAGCTGATGGCCTCTGCATCAACTGCAGTCCTCCTTTAGCGGAGTGCATGTGGAAAAGCTGCGACAACATTCCCATAGCCAATTGCATGGAAACACACTCCAATATCTGGGAACATCCACCGTGGGCAGGAACTAGATCTGTTGTTTGGTGAACAGCATCTCATATGGATTGGGGATTTATATCTAACAACATACACTGTGGAAACAAGGCAACACACAGGAGGGGGATGTGCCTGACCTGACTACAGACTGTACGTGCTGCTATACTGCATGTGGAGTAATGTTGGTTTAACAGTGTGTGTGTAGATATAGCTGTCCTACATGTTGTAATACCTGCCATATCAGTTCTATGTTTATGAGGAATCCGCATCTGCAGGGTCATCTGCAGGCTGGGCAGTGTGTTGTGTCCCTGGTGTCATGTGTTACCCACAGAGCACGTATCTGTGAACTGCAGAAGGTAGTGTGAGGATTGCAGTCTGTAGATGGTGAAAGCCGTGACAGTTACATCATATCCCTCATAGGGCACATGTTGCAACAAATGCTGTTACAACAGTACACATATGAGGTTATCACAGCAACATGTCAATATTGGCCCTGTGTATTTGCTTCCAGCCACAACTCTGTCAAATTTTGTACATATGTCGTGCATAAAGGGGTGGATATGTGCTGTACACCATCATTAGTATCATATCTGATAGCAAGCCAGTGAGATATCAGAATGCTACACATGTTATGTACAGTACGGGTAATATTTGACGACATTACCAGAACATTCTGTGGTCATTTTCAGAGTTCTGAGGTCTATGTAACTATGGTGAATGTCAACAGTGTGTGTATTGTTAATATGTTCTTTAGCCTGTGTACAGACTGTGGTAGATATCATTGTTATAGGTCCCGTCCTATCTGATGTTACATGCTACTTCACTGTATGTTACCGTATTGGCTTACATGTTTGTAGGGCCATACACACACATGTCCCATACCACAGACCGCCAGCAAACCACACCGTGCAGCAGCCCAGTATATGTAGGGTTTTGTCTGTGAGTGGCACATATGAGGATGGTTTTGAACAAATAGTCCATATACTGTACCTTTATGCTAGCTTACCATATGTGGCTGTGTTCACATTGGATGTGGTTATGCACCTTCACACAGGTGTATCTTACCCTGTGCTGTGACATGCCTGTAGAGCCTGCTATATATGCAGGTATATGTGCATTCCCCCATATGAGATGTAGGCCAGTATTGAGCCAGTCTGCCTGTGCAGTGCATTGTTACATTCTAGCAGCTTAGTGCATTTATCCAGTGAGATGTCATGTGAATCTACTTGCTGGATGCACTGCTGCCGGGTCTCCCTTAACAGTCATGTATGTCAGGCAGAGCAGTGGGATGCTGTACAGATGTATGTCAATATCTAGTGGGTAATATGTGGCCAAGGCACCCCTGTAACATTGGTTATTTGTCAAGCCAGACAAGGGTGTGTGAATGCATAACCTATGGTGGCATATGTATACCAGTCGTTATGTGTTATACCCATCTACATGGCTGTTAACATCCATAGTGTCATGCATGGTTCACATGTTTAGCACTAAGGGGTACTGTGTATACCTCTGGACTGTAAAGTGTGTTTCAGAATGTCCACATATATTGGCCAGTATCTGTGCTGCAGTCCACAGGGGCATTATGTGCTAGCAGTGGTACTTTACTAGGCTGTCTTTAGGATGTCTGTCAGTAGCCAATGGCACACATGTGGAAAGCAGATGTGACCTCCCACACACACCATGTCTGTGAAGACCATCCCAATTACAGTAGCAATAGTCTACCAATATACCTGCTATACATACCTGACCTCTACTTGCACTATGATGTTGTTACTATAGGGGCTGGGGTAGGGCTACCCTCAGTGTCCGGGACATATGATGAGAATATCTGTACATATACTCATCCAGATATATATATATATATATATATATATATATATATATATATATATATATATATACACATACATATATAGATGGGTATGTATATGTACATAGATATACATATACACACCCATATATATATACATATACAGATAGTGATACATATGCACATAAACGTATGGATATCTACAGATATACTGACAGTAGTATGTATATCTATATAGATATGTATGCACATATAGTTCATATATATACACACACCAACATAACTAGACATATCTGTACACATAGGATGTGCATACATATATAGCTATATACATATATATCTATATGTACATACACATATACCTATATATACACATGTATAGATACAGACATGTATAGATATGTATACATATGTACATACAAAGAGGTGTACACATGGCCATATATATGTAGCACTATACATGTGTATACAGACATATGTATGTGTATACCTGGGTATGTACATGTAGACATCTATACACCTATATGTATACAACCATATACCTGTCATGAGTAAATGTCACAATTGTGTATACCCTCCCACATGTATCCCACCATATGTATCTGCCATATGTACATGATAAAACAACATATGTGATGCAACAGTCATGTTACTGACAAGGTCTACACAATCTAGGAGGTATAGGTAAGTGTTCAATACCACTCAGTTTGGGTAATGATAGCTACAATGGTAGCACAACAGCTGTCCCCACAGTGGTCATGGCGTAGTGGTCATGTGTTGTGACTTCAGTGTAAAGGGCCCTGAGTTCATGACCTGGAAGGGCTGCTAATTTTGTTGCTGGGCAGAACAAGGTCTGTTGGATACAGAGTGGTTAAGGCAGTGGTTGTGCAATGTAAGCCACCCACATCAGTATAACAACAATGCTAGGTAGGGGTCTAGTCCCAGTGTTGGCAAGTAACAGTGTGCATGTATGTGGATGGGTCTACATCAGGTTGCAGGGTGTAAATGCCACATCAAGCCAACTGTCCATGTAGCACAGGCAATACCTGGTATAGTAACCTGTGAAATGTGTTCAAATGTACCCCAGATATGTCACTGCCATGTTGTCAGCACAGTGACATACCCCATTGTGCAATATGACTGCAGACCATCCTCATGCTGACAGATATACACCTACAAAACAACTGCATATCAGTTTAGAGACCACAACCAAGCAGTGCTACTAACAGCTAGAAGGCATAATTGCTGGGCAGTTACACTACATGACAAATATGCCTCACACTCTACACCCTACAACATATTATACTGGTGTACAGTCACCATGTGCATCAGGACCATATCAGCCTGTCCCTGTATCGATGGTATGCATGACAGGGATGGGGCACATGTATCATCATATGCACAGGCTATCCTCATGCTGACACATACACCTACAACACAATTGCATATCAGTTTAGAGACCACAACCAAGCAGTGTTACTAATAGCTTGAAGGTATCATTGCTGGACAGCTACACTACCTGCCAAATATGCCTCACACTCTGCACCCTACAACATGTTACACTGCAGGACTGTGGTGCACTAATGTACAGTCACAGTGTGCATCAGTACCATATCAGTCTGTCCCTGCATTGATGGTATGGATGACAGGGATGAGGCACAGTTATCATCATATGCACAGGGTGTGGTGTTGGTCTGTCAGAGGCCAAGGGTGGCCATACATTTGACATCATGTGTGTGGGTGAGCAGTGTACTCTGTCGAGCTGGCTGAGGTGATGTGGTGTGTGTAGGAATGAGGTTGCCCTAGGTGTGCTTGCATAGTGTGTGGGTATGCATGCACACAGTTTTGCCTTGTGGCTGCCCTACACAGGTGTTTATGGACAGCTGCAGACCATACCTGGCAAGGTGTGCAGTTCACTGCCTCTGGCCATGGACATATTGACTGTGCCTGCCAGGGGTTTCGCGGGCACATGCAGGTACAAGCGTTGAAGTACTACTCTCACCTGCTGATGACATTTGTCTGCTGGTACCACATCCCTCCTTTGACTGGCTAGGACCACGTGCACGTGGCCTGCTGTGGTGTGGATAGCACACCCCCTGCACTGCTGGCGCTGCTACTGCCACTACAGGAGCCCCTTGGTGCCCTTTCATGCCCACGTTGAGTGCCAGCCATTGGTGTTGCTGGCCCACATCCACGTAGGCATTGCCACATCCCCACTACATGTTGAAGTACGGACACACCATGGCTGATGAGGGCCATTTTCTCATCATGCCGTCTATCCACTTGCCCAGTAGAAGCACGGATGGTACCCGACAGTTCGCTTACAGATGAGAGTGCAGCGCTCTGCAGCCTAAGGCCCTGTCTGGTGTAATGCTAAATATGTGCCTGCACTGCCATTACAGCCTGTAACATGCTTCAGCTGGTTGCAGCTATGTTGCCTATGCCAGGGGCATGATGTCCAGTGGGCCCTACCATGAGCACCCTGGGACATCCACCTATGTGGCAGCCTGCTGGACATCCAGCTATGCCTGCTGTGACTGGACACAGTAGGCATGGTTACCACACTTTCCTGTGCACTGCCACTGAATGCCAGCTTTCCCTCTGCTATGGCCAATGGTGATGGGGTGTGTATAGGCATTGTAACTGTGTGCAGGTGTGGGGTGGCTAAAAGGGGGATGTCAAATTTTGGCGCAGTGTCGGCCACTGACAACCCCGCCTGTGCCTCAACATTATTATCATCATCATCGGTGTCTGTATGGACACCTACATCAGATTAGGTGCAGGAGGGACGCTGACCCACCTCGCCACCTGTGGGGGAAAACAATAACTGCACTTTAAAACCTGTACAGCATTGCTTAGCAGTACACACACACACAGACATCTGTGTAATACCTACCTGTCCATGGCTTTACAGACAATCCCACATATATGTCCATGTGTTACCCCATCTTGCATCACACTTGTTAATATACACACATTGATACCACTCATTAACATCACAATCCTCTAAATGCCCACACAAGCGGGCACAACACAAGGCCTGTTGCTACATTACCTGCCTGACCTGTGTGAAGTGGAGTAACATGGCTTCAATTCTGTCATTCGGCATGCACTCTCTGTATGGCCAGAATGATGTGCATGGCCCCTATATGTGTGGACTACTATGTTGTACCCATAATAGCTCTCACTGGTGTGTCATGTGTATGTAATGCTCAGTACATGACAGATATGCTGCTCTGTTGGCCCATCATGTGTCAGCTGTAATATTTGGATACACTCGCTGGTGTTGACTGTTACTTCCTCAAAGCATCTGTAGAGCTGCATGCGTGGGCTGTAGGTGACCTCTCCACTAACAGCAATATTAAGTGTGTACCTGGGGTCTACCTTCCTTCTGGATGCCTGATCCATGCTACAGGCCATATTATACTATTTGCTGTCCTGTGAGTACATGACAGGCATTCCTGGTGTGCAATGTAGCACTCCATGTACTGCACAGTCCGAAGGGGGTACAAGCGAATGAACACCCCACAATCTCACATGTGAATACATGGCCACATGCACAAACACACACAGAGACGCAAGCATCATACATGCATCTACCTCCCACCCCTTCACCAGAGTGACCCTGCAGGCAAACTAACTAACCACCAGGATGCGCGTGCACACACACACACACACACACACACACACACACACACAGATACAGGTGAGGTTGCAAAATATCAACATGCAGAACATATGGTACAGAACAGCATGTAGTTCAGCTATACTCACACCATGCTAGCAATGGTATACATGTGTATACATGTGTATGATGAATGTGCTGTGACTAGGTGATGCCCCTTCCCCAGGATACCACTGCACCCATGTACACATTATTGTTGTGCACCTGTTCTGCATCCTGTAATGTACTGTGCACCACACCTCACAGGTGGCCAACCCATTGCGGAATGTGTAGTACTGTGTCAGTTATGCCAGCTGTACCTCTCTCAGCCCCTATGTGTTTCAGCAACACATACCTTGGATGATATGTGGACTGTTGTCATTAGTGAATGCCTGGTTTACAGCTGTCAACAACAACATACCATATATGGCCACTGCAGAAATGCGTACACTGACAACCATTAGAGCATACCATGGCTATGTGGGGTGTACACACCTTTACTGCTTTTACACACACATCTGGAACACAGCATTGCATATCTTAGCTGTACACAAGCCCTGTATATAACATATGTCCTGTACTTTCACATGCAGTGTCTACAAATTGTGTTAGGTGTGCGGCTGCTGACCACAATGCATACACACCATGTGGGGATATGTGAGTGCACCCTTTTCATGATGGTTTATCACACCTCTTGTTGTGTGTACTACAGCAGTCACTGCTCATGGCAGGGGTATACCAGCGTGGGCCTTCTGAAATTGCCAGTGTATGTTCAGCCTACCCTACACATGTCCCCCTATTCTGCATGATTGCAAGGTCTACTCATGTGCACATCCCAGGGTGTTCACACAATGCCATCACTATTGTAGTGTGGGGGTAGGGTTACGGCTGCCACAGGTCCTGGACCTGACTATATGCAGATAGAACCATTCCTACCATCCATTCCCTGCTTCAGTGTACTGTTTTTTCTTGCTGAGACCCCCCCCCTCAGCATTTATGCAGATGCATGACAAGTAAGCCCTACACATGTGTCAGCTTGCAGTGTCCCATACACTGAACACCACATGTTGCATCTTAGACCCAGCTGATAATGTTGACTACTGCAATGCCATATGCCATAGTGCATCTCAGCAGCAGTTGGCATTGCCCTACAGGTAAGCACACTGGTGTTGAACTGTATATGTATATATTCAGAACATGTCACTACTGTAGGCCATGTCTACCAACAGTATGTTACCCCCTGTGGACACATTCCGCAATGACAGGATGTTAGTTGTCATGCGGGTGTGTTTCATACCCTTTCAATACCCCATCATGTTCGCCCTTGTGAGACTATGCATTTCACAGCAACAATACATGCATATGTAAAGCATGCATTCAGGGTAGGTGTGTTAGATGCCTGCATAGAATATAACATCACCATTACATGTCCGGTGTGTTGGCATGCATCTACATAAGACATACTCACCAGCTACAGGCTGCTGCCTTGCTGTTACCCCGTAGGGACCTACATAAGTGAGTGAGAGATGCAATGTAAGTGGCCACACCTGTGGCACTGCTACAGGCTGGGTGCAATACTACCATATATCAACTGTAAATTCCCACAATACTATCACATCTGGACATCTGTTTATCACTACAATGCAGCAACACAGTATTTGTATGACACATCAGATATGCATGATCTACCTGTACCACTGCAGTTATTTACACAACAGTGGTCTACTGATGTGCCCTGTGCCCTTACCTGCATGCTCCTCAGCTGGTGTGTGGGTGACACCCACCTCCATGTAGGCGTCCAGTGGTTGATGGTGTTCTGGATGGGCAGGTGCCACGAGGCTGGCCAGGAGCTCCTCCATATGTGTCAGGGGGGGATAGATGACATGGCCCCCCCACTGTGGCAAGGTGATCCCCCCAGTCTGCGGCAGCATGCCAATGGGCATTGCGAAGCAGGTCGCTGTAATGTTGCTGGACATGCTCATAACTGCGATTATGCAGGCTGACATCATTGATCCTGTGGACTACATCATTCCACAGGGCGGTCCGCTCCTGCTGGTCATGTGTAGTCCTATCAAAGAGGACCTGCTAGTGCTGAATCAGGTGGTTGATAATGACCTCATTTTCCTTCGCTGAATACATGGGCAACCAGATGAGTGCCATCTTGCCTGAAAAACATGAGTGTGGAAACAGGCCTGAGCGACTCATATGGCAAGGTTACCACAGTTCATAAATTACATCTCTGTCACCCCCACCACCATATCAGCTTCAACAGACTATATACACAACTCATTAGGTATGGTTACAGCTTAACTACCGGTTGGACAGATTGTGTATTTTACCACACCTATTGCTATGTGATTGTAGCCATGTCCCCTGTGTGGATACAAACATTGCTGGCTTGTTACAGACTATTCACTTGCATGCCATTGTCAGGGCCACTATGTTTACATATGTGCCAGTGGTATGGCTGCTCTGAGATTGCTGCACATCTGACAGTTTTTGTTATTGGGGGGGGTCTATGCATGCTGTTGGACATGTACCGGGATGTGTAGACTATTACTACCTACATATGTACTATGACAGTGACACAATAATATGTATATGTTCCATTGGCCAGCTGATCCACCTCTCCACACCCATCTGACCAGGATACCTGGCCACATCACATGTGTGCAAACCTGTGACCTCCGTGTGTACTGTTACATCCATACCATCAGGTGGAACCACCCAGGGGATGTTGGCCCCCCTCAGGGCACACACAAACATGTTTCTGTCCCCTGAGCTCAGGTCTAGGGTCTGTTCCATACCAGGCTCCACAGACACATGAGGGATGTGCTACAGCAGTCTGAGGCACTCAGCACACATTCACATGGCCAACAGGCACCTCCTGCTCAGCCACCAGACCTGGCACCTTCAGGACGTGGACTGCTGTTGTGAGTGGCAGTTGGTGGGAGCCTTGTTCCCATTGTGCCCATAATGGGGACCATGGGGCATCCACATCACTGACCACATACCCCATCCACGGTGTTTACCCACGTGTCACATAGCACCCCTGTAGACTGTCCTGCATATCTACCAATCCTGACCACCTCCACGTGTATATCTGCCATACTTCACCATATTCCCATTGCATACTTCACAGGTGGGGGCATTGTGGTGCTAGGATGGGACTAACATGCAACATACCCATCCATGGTGCACACACCGCCAGCTGTAGACATCTGTGTGTATTGCTATGTGTGATGCTGCCTCACACATAGCACACATCACTGATATTGATATAGGGGACATGTCTTCCCATAAATATCTGTTTGTGTGTGTTTGTACAGATGTAGACATTTGCATATAGGTATATATCTATATATGTGTAGATATATGTGATTTCATATATATGTGCACATATATATGTCTACACATGGGTATATGCATATTTCTGGGCATACATGCTGATATACATTTATCCTTATATATTATATCTGTGACATATATACACATATGCATACCTATATGTGGGGTACATTCAGGCATCAGCTCCACAATCTCACAACACCTTCCTGCACAGCTACACTGTTTTGCCTTGCTACAACACAGACAGGTGCTACATATGGACATGGCCTGACATTAGTGGGGTATATGTGGGACCTGTTTGCAGGTAACCCTATTACACACCTATGGCTTTCTGGCATGCTACATTACAGATTCACCGGGGTATCCTGCCAGAGGTGGTCCATGGCTCCCACATGTCCATCATACTGGCATTACTTTCACCACCAGCTATTGGCCACATCATATGCATAATCCCCATTGCACAACACACACTATGATGGCTTGCATCCTGTCAGTGCTGAGCTGCACAGTTAACAGCTATGGCCCTCTACCCCACAAGGACAAACACTATTGTCCATTGCAGTTGTTCAGTTGACCATCATCACACCACCACCTGCTGGCACATATAACTCATTCCACATCATCTACCAGATTACAATGGACAAGGTACTACATCTCAATATATGTACATATACTTCACATACCTGTTGTGGGAATGATGTACTAATGACTGGCAGCTGCGTAGATAGCTGCATTTTCAGCTGTAACTCTTCTGAGATTTTTCCTTTTTTACCACTTTTGTTTTAGCTTGCTTGCTTTCTCTCTCTCTTGTGAATGGATTGAGTTGTTTGGGGTAGATTGCAGCCTGGCTTTAGTAAGTAATGCACTTGATCAGGTGATGACCTCTGCACCAATCAGTGTCCTACACTTGCTAACTGCATGCAGCTTGCTGTGTAGTACTTCCAATTACCACTGTCATGGCAACCAGCTACTATAAATCCTTACATCATGTTGGTGTAGTCCCTTTACCTTTCCTGTGTGATGGACATCTTTCCTGTATGTGGGCATCAGTGTTACAGACAGCAGGTAGCAGTACCTCTTCCAGGGGAACCAGCAAACTTAGGCCAGCTACATATTTGTAGGAGGTTCCAGAACTACAGACAGAGTGCGAGTCAAGTTGTGTTATGCTTTATATAGTGCTGGTGTTACAGAGTATGTGTGTACATACTAGTTTACCTTGGAATGCATTCTGTCTGCATAGCTCTCAACTGTGGGCCTAGCCTGTTAGTGGCCAGAGGTGTGCCTATCATGTTTTGTCTGTCCACCACACAGGTCCCGTGTCAGATATTTCACTGGCAGTGTGTGTGTTGAGTGCTATCAGTACATGGCTACATCCATTTATGTTTCTAACCTCAATTCCCTGGCTAAGGGTATGTTGCAGACTGTCCTGTAACATCAGCAACTTGCTTAGTGTATGGCAACAGTTTCCCACATATGGGCCTGCGTTCTAGCCTCTGTCCTCCACCTACATACCAAGCTTTGCACATATGGCATGCTGTCAGGGGTTGTTCTGTAGTGGGCTGTGTGTATATCACACTGCCATTGCTACCATCAGTCCACTGCTGTTGTATCCCTCACACATACAGTGGTACTGGGGCCATATATGTGTGGGCTACACCAAAACAATACATGTATGCCCTTATGCACTCCAGAGGCCAGTGTATGTAACAGTGGTATATATATGGGCCTGTAGTATTGAGTCTGGGGGGATGCACCATAACTGACCGAGGCTTGAGCTTCCTTAAGGTATCTTTATGTACAGTACCGTATACCTCACCTATATTTACATTACTCACATATATTGGGTTAAAGCAGGCCTACTGCCTTCTGCCATACAAGACTTTTCTGTTTGTCAGTGTGCTTGCGATTGTGTCAGTTATGCCTTGTTATGTAACAGTTACATCCCATTTGGTCAACTGAAGTCTTCAACACCTAGTGATTTTGTACAGAGTGTAGATATAGCCTGCTGAACTATACACCTGCATTACATACCATTGATTGTTTGGTATCCTGTGGCCCAGTCTGTCTTTACTATTATACAATTTGAAGGCATTGGCCTGGACAGCAACAGTTGTGAACCTTTCCAAACTACTGTATTAGTATAACTGTTTCACAGTTCAATTACTCTGTTTATATGGATGTCAGTGTCTTCGCAGCTGTATGACATGGCATATAGAACTGTAATAGTACACAAGTAAAGGTTTTTGATTTCTGCAAACCTGTGTGTGGTGTTTTTTCTATGACCTCTCTGTGGGTATATGTTACAGGCGATGATTGTATTTGTATGGGTGTCCCATACGGTATCCATTTGTTCAGGTGTGGACTGTAGGTAGAGTGGCTGTTTCATATTGTGTGCACCTTCTACATATGTATCTTACTGTACATATCTCTGCGTGTGTCTGTGTAGTCACATGTATATCTATACATATATATATATATATATGGTATATGTATCCTGGGGATGTTGATAGCTTCCATATTTTACATTTCCTATGGGAGCCACACTGTACTGCATGATATGTTACCAATACCAGCCTGACATCATACAGGTGGGTTGTAGTACGGTTTACATGTTGTGCACATGTCATGTCATGTCTTGCTTATGGGCTCTGTAACACTTGGTAGTGTATTGCATGGCGGACATGTTTGGCTTTGGTGGGGGGGTAAACCTATTCATACATGACGTATATTGTTTGGGGCATCTCAACCCCATTAATGGCGCATGCGGACATATCTGTTTTTGTTAATCTACCATTGCTATCTACCGGTATCGGTACCGTATCGGTTTAGATATTAATATATTTATTCACACACATACATTTACATGCTGGAATACATTCTTTGTACTGTTGAATGACTGGGCTGGTTGATATGTTTTGAATATGTGAGGGTTATGCATATCTGACATGGCTTAGTGGTAAATCACTTTGGCTATGGTGTGTGGGGTCCTGTGTTCGAGCCTTGCAGAGGTTGTTTATTTTGTTTGGGCAGAACAAGGGCCATTGGATACAGAGTGGTTAATGCACTTTTAATCAGTTGTTAGCGGGTTTGCAAGGAGGTAAGCACTGCTAACCTGCTGTTACATTTGCTTACAGAGAGTTAGCTTCAGATTTGCTTAACCTGTGTAGGCATTGCTTACCGCTGCGCAAATGGGCATAAGCCCACTTACTAGTGCTTACATATGCTTGCTATTGCTTATTTGTGCTTAAACCTGCTTACTAGTGCCTTATTCATTCTGACACTGACACTTCACATGTGCATTTCTTGCAGTATTCCAGTTTATATATATATATATATATATATATATATATATATATATATATATATATTTATATATGTGTTATTTAGGGGGTTTTGCAACAAACATATTGGTTATAATGTGCTTTACCATGTAAAATAGACTGTGCTGCAGTGGGTCTCGAATCAGGAATGCCTGCTCGTTAGGCAAATGCTCTGCCCACTACACTATTGCTGTGCTGCTTCATCTGCATATATCTTCCTTGTTATCCTCTTCAGCCTTTTCAGCAGCTTTAACCGTAGCTAAGCAATGGGCACACCCACACACCTATGGGTAGCTTTAATTTTTTAAAAGAAAATATACAGATTGCTACATTTTATTTTTATGTATTGTTGCTGTTGCACACATAGGGGACAGTTGGCGGGGATATGCGGACATCTATGACCAGTCTCGCTCATTCCTTACCCCTTTCATCTGTTCTACATTGCAGGGGCATGTTTATTCTGAGTGCTCTGCTCTCAGACACACCCCCTGCACGCATATACGCTCCATGTAAGCCTAGGAGCTCGGGCAGCGCATCTTGTTAATATGCATGGTACACTGCCATCCTGCTCCTAAACGGGCACTTCCATGCAGGACTAAGCTAGTTCTGCACAGAAGATGAGTGAATCTGGTGGACTGTGGATGTTTCACTGGAGGAACACATACTTATGCCTGTTGTGAAAAAGATGATGTTCTTTTCAGTCAGCAAAGTTTCTGTTCCACCTCACCAAAAGATTCCAAACTTAAAAAGTATACCACGAGTAACCTCAAATACTACATTAGAAAGTGGTAAAGCCATTTTCCTTTCTAGAAGCAAGATTTAGCTTAGATTTTAATAAAGGCACAACAATCATCCCATACACTTTATTTCTTTATATGAATGTGTTTCTATATCTATCGATCTATTTACTCATGTGTGTGTGTATGTGGTGCTGTGGTATTACTGCATGTCTGTTACAGCCATGAAATGTATGATACTATATTCAGTTTTATGCTTCTGAAACAATTCTCCTACACCGGTAGTTACAATTTAACAAGGATATCTTAGCAATGCTCATCATCTAAAGTTTAACGAAATCAGAGACCTGCTAGGTCTTCACTCAGTATCTTTTGCACTTACTTGCCTAAAGCTTTATTTGTTGATGTGTTCATATTCTTGTTATTGCCACTTCCTATGGAGTATTATCTTACTTACTAAAGTTACTGAAACCTTCATGATATATCAATATTTTCTGTGATATAACATTGCTACTTTATGGCCCAGTTCTATGGTTCAGAGGAATAGAATCTTGACTTTGATTAATTTGTGCAAGTCTGATTAACAGCTTGCTGCTGAAGAGCCATTGAGGAGAGAGAGAGAGAGAGAGAGTAAGGCTGAGTACAACTTGCTGGCTATCCCACCCTGAAAGGACTGGTTGTCAGGTGGTTGGTTTTCCAAAATACAAGAAGAAGCTTCAATGTAATACAGCCCTAACAGGAGATGTGGGGTTGGCTTATTAAGGCAGTGATGATAGCCCCCAGTAGTATGTAGGTAGAAACACTCATATAACAGGGGGTAGGGGGTGAGATAGTAGGCCTTTCTGATGACAAGGTACTCACATCAGTCACTAAAAATGGGTTGAAGACCAAAACAGGAAAATCATGATGGTTGCCTGAATGATGACTTCTATGATCAGCTTTCACTCTACAGGGAATGAATTGCCCACTTGATGACTCAAGGGTGATGATAAGCAGGCATCAAAGGGCAAAAAATACATAAAATGATCCAGTATTATTTAATGATTTGCACTCTGAGGATAATTAATATATTCCAAAAATCTTTACAGTGCATTATTCAGATACTGCTATTCTTTATCAAGGCCAAAATCACCACTGCCTCTATATAATACCAAATCAACCATTTTAATTACATATCTGACTGAAGATAGTCATCAGATTGATACCACGTATTCTCACAATCAGGTTTAAAGTAAGTGCAGACACATCTCAGAGTATACAGTACTGGTGTCTGATGATGGATCAAAAATGTACCTGTAGATAGTGTGTAAATGTTACTAGCCCCAGAGTGTACTTACTTATTGACTCAGTTTAAAGCTGCATATATGTGTTTAATCTGATTATCATCTTGGGTTCATTTCCAGGCTTTGTGTTGCTTTTTCACTGTGAATAGGAATATACAGTATGACTGAATATATGGCAGTAATATACAGCTTTAAAATGCAATGGGTATAAATAAAGAAGAGATAAAGAGACAGGAGGGATAGAGAATAGAAAAAGTGCAACACATGCAACTGCTCATAATCTCAGGATTGATTTCTTCTCCTGTTTACGGCACCACTTGGAAAGATTGCTTTCGTGACTCAAACAAAAACTTTAATATTTGAAGCTACACTTTAAAAGCTTTCCCGTTAGCCTCAGTGAGCATTGTCTTGATATATTGGCTTATTTCTTTTATGAGGTATTCTTCATAAAAAAGCCTCCTACTGTCTTGTCAATGAAGTCTGCTAGTCACTTCACTTATTATGCTGCCAAACACAGACATTTAATCAATAAACATGCTTTACCTGGCTCTCTCACTAAACTGCAGAAGATGAAGCGTGGCTGATTTAATTTCTTACCTCTTTCAGCACTGAACTTCCAGACTTGTTGACTATACAGCTGGGGCATCACTTTTCAGATATGAATTTGCGCTTCCACATTTTCATGTTCATTATTGCCTCCATTGTTCGTTTTTCATATAGTTCATGTTTTGCCAGGCTAAGCTGTTCCACAGTTTCTGTTTTATCCTTCTGTTTTTGTAATTAAAACCAAACACTTACAGCCATGTCTTCATTCCTTATCTAAGACCTGATTAAACTATTAACCTTAACTCACTCCTTTATGGGATTCTTTTGAAGAGTTTTGCATCTTATATATTCATATATAGAGTGCAGTCACTCCATTCTGTGATCTGACTTGTGGTCATTTTATAATTATGTCTTCATTAAAACCTTGGTGGCTGATACTAGCATTATGATGCACTCCGCTGTAATATCATACCATCATAGAACATTTGGCATAGTGTTTTGTATTATAGTTCTTTTAATTGTCACTGACTCTGCAGGCAACAGAATGAGACCTTATTACAAAATTATAGCTTTCTTCTGCTTTCTAATGTGATACACTTCACCTCTCCAAGAAAGCAGCCTACGAGTGTCTGTAGTCCTAGCTTATTATGAAATATCTAAAAGCACCTTTTAACTAATGGCTAGTACATGCAGATTACTGCATTAATTCTTTAATTTTACTTATGGCATTACTATAATGAAAGTAGAAAATTTTAAAAATGAATGATGTGTTCAATCACAAATAAAAATAGAATTATTAATTAATAAAAATAATGCTGTTTTCTCTTTTGTTTATATACAAAAGACATAAATGAATTTTACAATATGAATATCACAGAGTCTATATAGTTAAAGATAAAGTTAACATTTTAGAACTAAATTATAAAATTATTCAAATTTAACATTTTCACTCTGTGCTTTGTTCATAATTCTTACTTTAAAATTGATTTATTTTTTCTTAAAAATGGGTATGAGCAGAAAACACAGATAATTTAATTTTGGATCAAATATGACTGACTTATTTCATTAATATTCCAAAAGAACAGTCCCTGCAGTAAGAAACTCCCTCCCTCTTTATATGTGAAACGGTCAAAGCTTAATACTGTAAAATTAAGGCTCTATAACCCGTTGTTTTAATATTCTCAGTGTAAAGGTTTTCACAGACTGCCGTAGTACTTTTAGCTTCCATATTGTTCTTTGGCTCATACACAGAATGCACTTCCAATCTATTATTTTTTTATTCATAATTTGAAGTATTTTCTTCTTCTATTTTTTTTTTTTTTTGCACTAGGGTTATTATACTGGCTGAATAGCTATGGCACACAGAAAGGAGTTTTTCCAATAACAACAAGATGATCAACTATTTATTTGAATATCATTCTAACATTTCAATGATACCTTTTACAACAAAATATGATGACAGTGGGTCCATAGTCATTAACACCTACAATATGATGACAGAGGGTCCATATTCATTAACGCCTACATTAAATGTACATTAAGTGCACAGTAAAGTGTATACAATCTGTATTCAAGAACATCTCTACCACATTTTCTGGCTTTCTAGTCACTCAGAAAGATTTAAGTGTACATGTAGTCTACACTTTGTGATAATCTTTATGAATCCCCTTCAATATTTAAGGCTGGAAGAAAATCAGTAAGAAAATTAAAATTAGGAAGAAGAAGGTGTGGGTTATACTTGTGTTGTCTGTTCTCTCAGAGCAGTGTACACAGTGCAGGTGTTAATGAATCCCATGGACAATCCTTTAGAAAAGGAAAGGTACAACATTATGATCTGACAATATTTGTGAATATAAGTAATATATGCCTTCACAATCACAAAGTGTAGATGAAAATAAATAACTCTGCAACTAGACCCATTAGTGGTAAACATAATAAAAATAGACAAAGATATCCTTACAGATCAATTTCTGCTAAAAATACAAAGGCCAAGCTTACAGTGAAGTTGACCAGAAGTACAGAAAAATGTTCCAATAATTATTGTATGTCTCAGATACTTTTTAAAATCCAGTTTTCACAAAATTCTACTCGTAGACCCTTACAGAATAATTGATATCACACTTAAATGACTTCTACAATATAAACATGGTTACTATAATGAGAAAATTCAGTTGTCTTACCCAACTTAATGTCCAGCAGTCTGAGTGGACCTGCACCGGATTTAAATTATACAGTTAAATTGCACATCATTTAAGGTGGAGGGATGCTGATGTAATGCCCATAAGGCAGCTTGATTCACATTTTCCCACATATACTAAACAAATGGAAACTTTCCCATCATGTCTAAATATGTAGCAGTGGGATGATGGCATCTCCAACACTGCTATGAAAAAGAAATATACCTTTGAAACACACTTGTCAGGGTAGTATGCTACTGCTTTGCAACTCTAAAAGGTGGTGAAAAGTACTTGTGGATGGTTTCTTTCCAGGCAATTAGGACATTTTCCTGGTTTTCCTTAATAATCTAGAAAGAAGAAGCAGTGAACCACAAACAAAGCAGAAAATATTATAATGGCAGATATACACACACACACACACACACACACACACACACACACACACACACAGGTTTAAACATACTGGACTTGCTTCTCACCATAATGGGAGAGCACTATACCCCCCTCCCCCACTCCTTTTTGTCACATCCTCTTCCCCAATGGTGAGGTCAGATCATAAAGCTGTCTTATTTAATATAAAAATCAAATTAAAACATCCAGCAAAACATATTATAGTTAGGAACTTTTCTAAAGTAAACTACATCCTAAGTGACAGTTTGTCAAAATTCAATGCCCCACCTAAAGCAGAGTTCACAACACCCTATGCAGAATAATTCCCAGAAACAGTGTACAAACATGTAAATGGCTGCATATAAGCTGCTGTATCTACCAGAAGTAAGCCCAAAACAAACCCCAAAAATAAAATACACTGGTGGAATCCTAATCTTGACAGGATATCTAATAACAGTAAAATAGCCATGGCCAAAGTCAGAAAGAGCAACTCTCATTATGACTAAGAGGACTAATTAAATCAAACAAGACCATTTATGAGGTCAATATAGCCTCCCAGCCTAAAGAAAAGAGAAGGCCTTCTACAGCTATATTCAAAACATCAAAAGTAACACACAGCAGTGTGCAGAACTGGTAATAAATGGTACCACATTCAATGAGCAGAGTGACATAGCTAAGGTTACCATACATCCGGGTTTCCCCAGACACGTTCTCTTTTTTGGGCTCTTGTCCGGGCGGTTTTTGAAAATTCTGCAATTTGTCCGGGTTTTAAAACCCTGACAAATTGCAGAATTTTCAAAAAACAGACATCCCTATTTCAGAGTCTTTCCTCCGCTTTGTTTTTTTTATTGGCTCATATACTGGTATATGAGCCAATCAAAAAACAGAGCTCTGTTCAATGCGGAGCTGCTTGATGTTCTGCACTGAACAAAAGAGGGTCAGCTGTGCTCGTTTTTGATTGGCTCGTATACTGGTATACGAGCCAATCAAAAAGCGGAGCTCTGTTCAATGAGTAACTGCTTGATGTTCCGCATTGAACAGAAGAGGGTCCACTGTGTGCATTTTTGATTGGCTCGTATACCGGTATAAAAGCCAGTCAAAAAGCAGAGCTCTGTTCAATGTGGAACTTCTTGATGTTCCGCATTGAACAGAAGATGGTCTGCTGTGCGCATTTTTGACTGGCTCGTATACCGGTATACGAGCAAATCAAAAAGCGGAGCTCTAAGCTGTTCTGCTTTGAACAGAAAAGGGTCCACTGTGCGCATCTTTGATTTGCTCGTATACCGGTATATGAGCCAATCAAAAAGCGGAGCTCTGTTCAATGCGTAACTGCTTGATGTTCCGCATTGAACAGAAGAGGGTCCGCTGTTCGAGGTTTTGGTTGGCTCGTATACCGGCATAAAGGGGCAATAAAAAATCCCCAAACAATAACTTTTTTTTTTTTTTTCCTCTTCAACCGAAGAGGTTGAAATAATATGTGCTGGTAGCAGCGCATATTTTTTCATCCTCTTTTACATACAAACAATTATGGTAACCCTAGACATAGCAAATCTACTTACTGACAAATTCAACTCAAACTTCCCACCCACTCACCCTGACACCCCTTGTAAAATCACTGCCAGCATAACTCCCCCAACTATCAGCAGTGAGCAAATCACAGCAGCACTCACTAAGGCTAAAAGCAACCTCAGTGGGGCCCAACAATATTAAAGTTTGCTTACTAAATAGCCTGAAACTTGACTTATCAGGACCACTTGAGTCACTTTTCAACTACGGCCTCAAAACAAAATATGTACCAAATGAATGGTGGATTGCAATGGCTATCCCTCTTCATAAGGGTGGACCACCAACTGACCCCAGAAACTACACACCCATTTGTCCGACTAGTATAATATGGAAATGATCATTAAAGACAGTAGCAGCCTACAGACACTGGTCCCATTCCAGTATGGTTTTGCAAAAGGAATGTCATGCCTACTTAACCTGGTAGACTTCTTTGAGAAGGTAACTATGGCAATGGATGAAGGAAAAATGGTGCATATTGCCTACCTAGTCCTGGCTAAGGCATTTGATGCAATATCCAGTGAGGTATTGTGGACAACCTCACCAAATGAGGGACAAATCTCTAAATAACTCATACAAATAAGACCCAGGAAGTCAGAATTCGTGAGATCACCTCCACCAAGAGGCAGGTCAACAGCCAAGTACTACATGGCTCTGCGCTGGGCCCACTGCTGTTTGGCATCTGTGTCTTAAAAGTCAAGGCTAATGTCAAGACCTTCTGGCTCACCAAGTTCACAGATATTTGCAAACTGTAAGCTATCATAAATTCCCCCTGTGACATTAATATCCTGTAAGCTGGTCTATCACACACAGATGACAGGTGCCAAAGGCAGTGATTAAAACTTAATGCAAAGAAGTGCATTATAGTGCCTTTTGGGAAAACATCCACCCACACAAATTACTCCATTGATATGACAGCCCTAAAGGTTGACCCAGTATTTAGAGATCTGGGAACATATGTAGACAGTAAGCTGCCCTTTGATTAACACATAGTCAAGGTAGTACGAAAATCATTTTATGTCACAGAACTTAGTGTATGGCATCCAGGTCCAAGGAAGTTACAGTATCCTTTTGCGTGGCCCTCATCAGACCCATTTTTGAGTAAAATGCCCCCTTTGGCATGCTCCTGACTAAGCACATGCAACAGTTGGAATGCCCAAAGATGTTCCCCACCAGGGGAATCCTGGATATTAACACACTGTCCTATACAGATGGTCTTAAAGGACAGTCTCTGTACTCTATATCCTACAGGTTGACAGGTGATTTGTGTTTTGCATATAAGGCATCCTTAGATCCAGCCCTGATGGAGCTTTTGTACATTTTCAAAATGAGCAGCACCAGAAACATTAGCTCCAGGGCCTAGAACTTTGCTTGCAACATAAATAGAAAATGCTAGTAGGACAGATGTGTGTCTGAAAGGATCCCCTCTGCTCTGATATAGGGTTTCTATCCATGTGAAGCAGAGTCCATTCCTAATTATATTCACAAGTAACACTGCCCATTGATTGGGTAATTTGTAAATGCATCCCTGGGGTATTTATAGACAGAGGCTGACAGTAAACATTCCCTAACTACACTGGATGGGTAATCAAATTCATCCCTGTGATGGCAACCATGTAGTTTATAGACAGATGCCAACAGTAAAAATATTCCCTAAGTAACATACCCCGCATAACATTTTAGCAACCACCTTACAAAAATAAACCTCCTAAGTAACATACCCATACTAACAAACAACCCCTACTAATTAAGATGCACATGTTACAAGGTGAAGCAATTGGGTTGGTCTGCATGGCTAAACGTATAAAGGCCCTGGTGTTCATTAGCCTAATATATACCTATGAACAGGCTTTCACACCCTCTGGCGCTTTCTCAAGTAATTTAAGACCTCATAGAAAGTTATTTTAAAAACATATAGGCAATTTGATTTTATCATCACCTTACAGGAATATTTTTCAAAGTAGGATTCAAACTACCAGTTATTACAGCCAGGCCAATCTGTCACTCCAACTCACTCTACCACAAATACACAAGAAAGCATTGCAACCCAACTCAATAACTATTTTACCACTACCGTTCTAAATCTTACCAAAACAAACAAGGGAGCCCACAGGATTTTTTGCAGGGGGGGGTGCAAACCCAGAGCCCCACCCACACAGCTCCCCCTGCCCACACAGCCCAACCCACTCAGCCATTCCAGTGTCCAGTGTCCCATTACTTGGCTATTTCTCATTTGCCATAGACATTGTTCAAATCTCTCAGTGTGCATACTGTTTTACTTCTACAATGATTACAATGATTACAGATATTTGGATTTAATTTACAACTTTTATTTCAAATTGTATAGCACAAACACTGATAGACATTTACTAAACCTAAACAAAGCAATAGTTTTACAGTGAAAACAGACTTAGCATTAAAACATCTATACCTTTGAAACCCATATTCAGTGAAACAGCATTGAAACCCACATTCAAAGAAAATGCATCTGGCCAGTGGCGGGGTAAGTTTACCTTTGGGCTGTTTTCAAATCATAGGCTCCTTGTACACATTTTTGTAACCATGCAAAAGTTCTTTGATTCACCTTCCTGACTGTATTAATTATACTATACAATAATTGAATTATATCCCTTATATAATACAGCACCACTTGTTACAGTGTGTTTTAAATTTATAGTTCTGAATATTTTTTCTTTAAGCAATGAAACAAATCATATGAACCAATAAAGACAACCTGTCTAATTCAGAACATTTCAACCATAAAGGGCCACTCAAACGTCTGTCATACAATCCACCAATATCAATCAATATGCAGAATCTCTGCAGAAGTAAAACTCATATGAATAATTCCACATTAAAGAGATCTGAAACCATTGAAGAGGTTGTTGCTAGAAAACAACTTTATATTTCAGTGTTTCATTTACAAATTCAGTGCCTGTTGCCCTTGAAGAATAAATTGCCTATGTTACATTAAAAGAAATGGTAAGCTGGTATATTGCAATAAGGAATGGGTGGCAAGCTGAAAAACAGGTTCATAGTTATTAGGTGTATCATCCAAAGGAGAGCATACTAAGGACTGTACTTGTTAGAGTGTGTTTTAAAATTTATATTTTTGAAATTTTTTTCAGTAAGCAGTGAAACAAAACATATGAAACAGTAATGACAAACTGCCCAGTTCAGAACATCTCAACCATAAAAGGCCACACAAACTTCTGCCATTACAATCCACCAATATCGGTCAGTATGCATAATCTCTTCAGAAGTAAGTCATCTAAATAATTCAACATTAAAAATATCTCAAATTAATGAAGAGATTGTTGCTATAAAACAACTTCTATTTCAGTGTTTCATCTACAAATTCAGTGTCTGCTGCCCTTGAAGAATAAATTGCCTATGTTACATTAAAAGAAATGGTAACCTGGTGTATTACAATAGGGTATGGGTGATAATCTGAAAAAGAAGTTCAAAGTTACTAGGGGTCTCATCCAATGGAGGGGATACTAAGGACTGCAGTACCCTACCCCTTTAAAATACAAATTTACATGCTGTGGGAGTAGAAGCTAAAGCCCTGTGTATCAAGATGCAAGTATGCAACCTGCTGTGCTACTAACAATGCTTTAAAATTCTATACCACAATAGTGATAACATTTGCTAAGCAAAACAGTTGCACATTTTAAACAGACTTAGTATGAGCAGCAGTAAACTTATCTTCCCTTGAAGCTCACAATTAATTGAAAATGCACTGGAAAATAAATTCTACCAGCTAACTTTCACTCTTACACACACACACACACACACACACACACACACACACACACACACACACACACACACACACACACACACACACACACACGCACACACACACACACACGCACACACACACACACACACCGGTGCAAAGCCTCTGTGTGGCATTGTTTTTTTAGCAACTGAAACATGATGGGAAAACACTGATCCTCATCTTGAAACCTGGCTCACCTGAATTCTGTGCAATCTTCTGATAGTAGGAAGAATCCAACAGATATCACTTAGGTTATTTTATAGACAAGGGTTAGTGTTCTCTTTTTCACCTCTCAGTTGCTATAAAGTAATGCAATGCAGACGATATGTACAGTACATCATGTAGCTGTAGGTACATTGAAATAAACATGCATACCAGTGAGACACACGTATATAATTAAATTTACCATAGCACTCACTGGTGAAAATCAGCAAATTAATACAATCTGCAAGACAGAGACAGAAATATTGAGTTTTTTAAAAAAAAAACTATAATTTTAATACAACTGTTAAGATATATGTACATTACTTGTCAACTCCTTCAGATATAATTTTGTACTGTGATTCCAAACGATAAAAGCATTAACTTTTTCTGTAATAGCATCAACAACCACCCAAAAAAACACACACAAAGAAAAATGTATCTAGAAATAAGATGATTATCCAGCAGCATATCATAATCATAGGATTCTCTTTCATTTATTCTCTTATTCTCTCTTTCATATCCGCTCTCTCCCCTTTATTCTCCCCTCTCTTGAATCCCCTCTGTCTACCTCTGACATTCATTCTCTCTCTTGTATGTTGTCCCTCTCTCATTCATTCTTGCACCCTCTGTTCCTTTTATCCTCTCTCTTCTTTTCTCATTCATTGTCTTCCTCTTTCTCTCATATCTTCTCTCTCATCCATCCTCTCCCTCTCTCATTCATTTTCTCCCTCTCCCTCCCTCTCTCATTCATTCTCACTTTATCTCTGGTATCCTCTCTCTCTAAATCATTCTCTATCTCTCCTGTATCCTCTCCTTCCCTCATTCATTCATGTATTCTTTTTCTCCCTCTCTCTTTCATTTCTCCCTCTTTCTCTCTATCCTTCTTTCATTCATTTACTCACAAACAAAAAGTTACAAGCACTCGCAACACTAAAATAATCCAGCAACAATTTACAGCAGAATAAATAATCTTAGGGTCCTTTAAGCAGAAGACTAAATGGTCAGCTAAAACAAATAAAATATAGCAAGGACTGTAAAAACAGCTCTGACCAGCAAAATGGTACAGTTTGGTAGCCTAAGGCAATCAACAGAAGTTCAAACAATGAAGGGGACAGCTCTGCATTTGCAACTTATTCCAAGAACCAACTAATTAAAACAGATGCAGAAAACTAATGTCCAACTATTGCAGCACACCCCATTCCACTGCTATTTACTTTGGAAACTGAAAATGGCAGTGTTGTTTTCTTTGCTGGCTGAACTCCCCCAATTTACAGAAAAACAATCTGATCACTGAGAACAATACTACAATGATACCCAAAGCAAAAGCATTACTTGAAGTAAGCTGAAGGACTTAACGTGTACCTGAAGCCATAATCTAAGAAGATGCTTGACAATAGGCAGAATGCCTGCAAACTCCTTCAAGAAAATACATATGTCAGGAAACAGAAAAGTGTTAAAACAGTGCCTATGGCTGGAATGGCATCCAATAGCTTACCTGAAGAAAAAAAAAGAAACTGTTCGCAGGTCAAGCAGAAGAAAAGAAGAATTAAACCGGGAACATCCTCGTACAATCTGACAAACCAGTGTGGATCTCTAACAGCGATCCGTGCTTACATCCCCCACCACCAAAAACAGAAAAATACCTTTCAACATTTCAAATGTAAATATGAAAAATAAAAAATAAAAATACTGCTTCAATTGTAACCCATTTTTAAATGCAACTGTAGAACATTTATTGTTGCCTGATCCCAGCTTCCTGATAGCTCGCTTGATTACTCTGATACGTTCAGCCAAATAAACGTGAACAGTGCCAACCCTTCCTTGCTTAAGGAGCCAGAGATGGCAGAAATCTGACAGTAACTTGGTCTGACACTGACACAGCTACATACTACAAGACACTAGGGCCAAGGTGGGAAGCTACTGACACTTGCGCTGCTTTCACGTTTGGCACCAAGCTTAAAGGTGATATTGATTAAAAAAAAAAATACCAGGAGCTTCTGTAAACACCACCACCACATGAATCCAATAATGTGAGCTAAAAGACGTCTTTCTGGTCACAAACATTTTTCCTTCAATCTCCATACTACCACTGTTAATCTGGATAACTCTCCTCAACTGTCAGTGGTCAGAACCGGGAACTGAGGGCTGAGGCTCATCATGTGATTGCAACCTCCAATAGCATCTCCAGGCTCATCATGTGATTGCAACCTCCAATAGCATCTCCAATGTGATTGCAACCTCCAATAGCATCTCCAGGCTCAGAACCAACAAATGATGCAGCTTACACAAAAAAAAAGAGTAAGTTGAAGTAAAAAAATGTACAGGTTTGCCAGTACATTTTTTGATTTCAACAAATCATCACAGATAAAGTAAGAAAATCCAGGGGGTGCAAGTGCACCCCCCTTGCACCTGCCTGCGGGCGCCCTTGAAAATAAATATTACCCCACTAAAAATCCCCACTGACTCATACTTCAACAAAGAACTTTTCATTCAAACTAGTACCAACTAGCTTAAGAAGAATGCTTAAACTAAAACCCACCACCCTTGCTGCTGACAATCTACCTGCCGACTACCTCAAGCTAGTGGTAGAAGCCATAGCCTATCCAAAAACA
Source organism: Protopterus annectens (assembly GCF_019279795.1). Taxonomy (NCBI): domain Eukaryota; kingdom Metazoa; phylum Chordata; order Ceratodontiformes; family Protopteridae; genus Protopterus; species Protopterus annectens. The sequence goes on along the minus strand of NC_056749.1, from coordinate 317,950,943 downwards.
ATACAAATTAATCATTCCATAAATGAACTCTGTGTACCGACAATCTGGAAAACCTCCTCTATAATACCACATAAAGAGGGGACCAACAATGACCTTACTAATTATAGACTTATCACAATTCTCTGACCCCTATCTAAGATCTTAGAAAAATGCATCCATTCACAACCCATTACTCACCTAACCTTCAACAATCTCCCAATCAACATCCAGCACGGTTTTCGACTGAGCCATACCACCACCACAGCACTAGTAAATTTTACAGACACCATTAACCACTTAAAACATAAGCTTTCAATATAGTATCACACTAAAAACTTCTACAAGAACTCCTGTCTCTTAAAGTAAGTCACTCTGCTCTTCAGTAGTTCCATGCTTACTTATCAGACCAACAACAAGAAGTAAAATGACACAATGAACTCTCTCCTACATTTCCTGTAATACTGAGTGTGCACAAGGTTCAGTCTTAGGTCTGCTCTTATTTAACATTTTTACTAATAAGCTCAATTCTGCAACTAACTCAGCCAAAAGTATACAATATGCAGACGACTCCACACTTATTTATGCAGCACCCTCCCTCTCTCTGTAATCTACAAAAAAAAAAAAAAAACAACTATCTTTCACTGCTGTAGAGTCCTGGCTTTCCAGTTCACAATTAATCCTCAAACCCCCCCCCCCCAAAAAAAAAAAAAACTAATGCTATTCATAAACAAATCCTCAAACCAGCATTTACCTTTCCAATCTATTCCTCAAATAATACCAAGATTGAACCAGTATCACACATCAAACGTCTTGGTATCACAATTGATAACCTTAAATTTGATAAACATCTGGTAACTGACATTAAAAATGTTCACATCAAACTTGGCTCCCTATATAGAGCAAAACTTTATCTTACTGATTACTCCAGACAATCTATCGCAAGGACACATTTAATATCCTCCCCTCCTATATACCTCTGCCATTTTCACCAACCTGAAGAAATTCAAACTAACTAAACTTGAAGCATGCTATAATAAAATTGCCCAATTTGCCAACTCCTCCTCATATAGACAGCACCATTGTATTGCATTACAACTTAAATGGCTAAAACTATCCAACCTCCTTATACTTATCCAACTTACTACTGGCCACAAAATCATATATCAACCTGAGAAATATCCAGCTCTTCAAAACCTACTAAAAACCCAATCTAACACCAGACAACTCAGATCCTCTAATAAACTCCTTTTACAATAGGTCTAACAACTTCCATGGAGACTCTCTTTATTCAAATAATATTTCCAGAAAATGGAACAGGACCCTTCTTCCCTTATCCTAACTACACCCATTTACTTATTTCTCACCCAAACTAAACTCTTGCATACAAAAACTAAAGGGCTCTATCCCCCTTCAAAAACATTGTGTCCCTCCTCTCCCACAACCTCCAGCACACCCTTCTTGAGGTTTTCTTTCTGCGTTCCCTGAGACATTCCTACTCTGGGCCAGTAATCATGGAGCCTGAATCCTCACCACTGACATTGGAGAGGAACATTCACTTAGAATACAAATGGATACACTCTGTATTTCCAGATGCAGACCTCTCTGCAAAAAAAAAAAAAAAAAAAAAAAGCACAACTTCCCTTAAGAACACATGGGGAACACAGTTAGCCCATGGTCTGGATTTCTTTACATATGTCTCACTCCAGGGCCCCAGTAAGGCTCCCCAACAGCACAGCTACAGGCTTAAGTCATCAGCTGAGTTTTCAAGCCAAGTCCTCCAGCATCTTCTCTGTGAAATCAGTGGTTCATGTCCTTGCTCTAAGTAGCTGACACACACAGACTGTGATATCTGATTTTCACACACACACACACACACACCTGGGAAAGCCAGCACAGATTTATCCACTGTGCCCCCTTCTGTCCAGACTATAAGGTAGTTATCACTGCCACCAGACACTACAAAGCTAGCTACCTAAGGTTCTTGCAAGGGTACCTAATTATACTGAGTGAAATTTATATTAATACAAATTGTAATGTTGACCAAACAGCCAGGCTTCAAGAGTGACCACTGTGTCACCAATAGATATTAGTACTCTGAAAGGTTAAAATGTTCTATAAAAATCATCCACAATGAAATGTTTAAATATATATACTAATAAATAATAAAAGAACGTGATAATACAAAATATCTATTTACAGTAAACAGAGTTTCAACCACAGGAAATATTAAAAATAATACAGCAGGAAAGATTCACACAGTTACAGAAAAACAATATTTAGCTATTCTCACTATATTTTTCTGACTGATCTAGAGAATTACTGTTCCTACGTACTTAACAGAGTAAGGCAAGATGAAGTAGATGAGGGATCCTTCTATGTCAGGTTCCAAGAAACAGACTGCCCTAAGAATTCAGTCTTACATAATATTAAAACATTATTTCTGTACAGAATGACATCACATACAACTGGTCATCTGACTTTTCCTTCCCTTGCAACCACCCACAGCTAGAAACTGCCAGGATTTAGCACCTACATGTCAATAATACACATGCAAGAGCATTGCTTAGATCTGGTGCAACTTCTACAGGTCATAAAACCAGTTCCAAACTTCTACTCTTACTACATTGTCTAACAAACCAGCTTCATACAAAATTGCAATTCTGGCTTCATTCAAAACTGTGAGATAACATCTTTATGGCCTAGGCTCAGTAATTTAATTTCTTACAGTTTCTCAAAGTTAGCTGGAGATGAGCTTAACCTCTTCCCTTTCAGTATCCTCTGTTAACATATATATATTTAATTCAGTTACAATACAGCCAGGACCCACTGTTGGCACATTTTTAACAAAGCAACTTTACAAATGCATTTTTAACACAAGCATCTGTACAAATCAGTTTGATATTCAAACATATACATCTTTGGTAAATTCCAGCTAGCTCTGCTGGCATATGTTACACATCCACTGCCCTACTTCTCCTGGCATAGCTAGCAAGGTTTACTACCAAAATAATGAAACACACCTTACTGTCTGTCATGAGGTCAAAGGTAAACATGCAAAAAGGCAAAACTGCTAACACAAATCCCATCAATTCTGAAACATCAACACGTAGTTTGTGTTCACAGTTTTGAATGCTGGTATTTTTAACTGAATGGCACTACAGTGGGGCGTCAGGAAAATTACACTTTTCTCAATGTGGTGCAATTTTGGAGTTAGAATATATAATTAGCAGGGGGTGTGGGGTGCAGGGGGGCTTTCTTCCCTGCAAAACAGTGTAAATATGTATGCCTTTACAACAGTGTTTTTTCTGGAGTGTCCAGTAACTGTCGAATGTTGATTCTTGCCTTCCGAACAAATCAACATTCTGAGCAGTCAGCTTGATGGTTTCTGTTGTTCTGGTTTGGGGATGTGAACATTCGCGGTTAGGGCTTTCATTATTTTTATAGTAAACCAGCTGGCAATACCTTCTATTGTCACATTCCCATCTTTGTTGTGCTCCTCCCATTTTTCAGTCTTTTCTATCTCCATCTTCCATTTTTTTAATGAAAATGTCAGGGTATCCACATCAGAATACCCCTATATAAAACAATTTAACCATTTTTTAGTAAATAATAATATTAAAAACTGCGCAGTCCACCACTTGCCTTATGTCTTTCAAGCATTACTAAATATGAAATTATATGAAGCCTGCAGTCTCCATGTATTACTTTGTATTTACTTAATGATTAATTTAAGGTACCTTACTCCTTTGCCATAAGTAGGCATGTATTTCAAAACACCTTTGCTCATCCTTATTCATTGTTATTCCCCTGAGCTTAGCTTATTTGCATATAAGCATAGTGATGCTTTTCACCAACGAGTGCAGGACTATGAATACCATCCAAAGTTTTGATAAGACTAAATAACATTTTTGAGAGAAAGTTATTCCTTTGTACTTAAGATTACATCAGATTTTGATTTCTTGTAATTCTATGAGGTTGAAACATCATGAAAAACAAACATCAAGAGAAATTATGTTGATTTAGACAAGTTTAGATTATAATTAGGGACATTTGTAAAGGTCTGTAAGTGCTTATTTCCTTCATTTTGATTACAGTTGGGATGGATCACATTAGTATCCTTTAGTTTGTCAAAGTAAGTAGCAAAAAGCAGCTGAAATGGCTATAAAGGCAAACACAATCAGTTATCAGCATAGCTACTTAAGGTGTTCTACTTGAGTAAAAAACATTTTCATTGATTTTTGTCCATTTAGGATCATAGGTAATTATTAGGCTATTGATCCATGAGAATCTTCAAAACCCTAGCCACACATTCCCAAGACGTTTATTAGTCCTAGTATTTCAAGAATGATTAACCCAGATCCCTTTACATTTTAAGTCTGAATAACCAAGAGCCAGGCAGACATTTACACATTACCTTTAGTCGTAATGTACAAGGGTTCTAAACTGTGGATGAATATGTGGTTTTCTATCCATTCATCCAGTTTACCCTTGAACGGAATAAGAGACATGCTTTGCTTTGTATGGAGAGGAAGATGATTCCACAGAAGGCCATGATTTTGATATTGGTTTACTATTCTTAAGCTGACTCTCAGTCAAGTGCACCTGCAAGAGTCCCACATAGTGAATGTTGGAATGTCAAACACAGACATTACCACTGTCTAACCTTCCCCCTGTTGGACCCATGGTAATGCTTGTTCTGGAGTCCAGAGCAGTAGGTTCAGTGTTTGTGTCAAGTAAACCAAAATTCAGTATTCTGACTTTTGAAGAATTGTGTCAACCATATGAAGACCCGACCACCTGTGAATCAACTTAATGATAGTAAACCTTATGATACCGGATATTTTTTTGAAAATATTCTCCTGGAGGATCTTGTGACTTCTTCTGTATAGTTTTTGATAGTACCAAGTTTACAGTTATCTGCAGACTTAGTCATACATAAGCCCTTAATCTTAGGACTGACTTCTGAGAAGTAAATGGCAAAGAAGAATGGCCTAAGGACAGAACCCTGAGGTTGACCACTGGTACCAGGTCTTTCAGTGGAGATAGAACCCATGAAATTAGGGTGGGTGCCTGTATTTGTGAGATTTGCTGTCCAATGAGTTACATAGGGATTTTCATTTAGCTGGGTGAGTTTATCAACTATACCCATGTGGCGGATGTTGTTGCATACCTTTCCAATGTAGAGATAAACATCATGTACAGATTTTCCATCATCTGTTGCTTCAGTTACCTTCTCAAAGAAACTGACCATATTAAGTAGGCAGGATTTTCCTTTGACAAAAGTGAACTGGCTCAGGTCAACAGTTCCTAGGTCACCTACGTCCTTATTTATTAACTTCATAATGATTCTCTTCATAGTGTTACTGATGAGAGTAGTCAGGCATTTTGGTCTGTAATTACCAGGGGTTCATTGATGGTATACGTGGAACATCTTGAAAACTGATGTAATGTATGCATAAATATCCAACAGATAGATTTTGTTCTTACATAGATCACAACATTGACAGATATGTTATTGCCTGCAAATACCAAACATCAGTAGTTGTTCTTTAATTTTGAGATTTTTTGGATATACTGTCCTACTCTCCCTTAGCTCTATTTTTTTCATGGGCATGTTTTTCTTAGTTTACTATGCCTACCCTCCCTCTGCCATTAGTTATACATCCATTGCTGTTGTTATTAACACCCTGTATTATTGTTTCAGTTAGGGTTTTGCTATAGTGCTGCACTTATTGGGTGCTTATTTCCTTTGTTTCACTTTCTGTTCATGTGGCACATTTCAAAGTTTTTCATGGTCTGAGATCCCACTCTTGTGAATCTGTATACATGGTAGCTAGTCTGTCAAGCTGAGATTGTTTATTTAGATATAGTCTAGCCTAAAGTCCAATTAATGTCCTAACTTGGGGACGTTAGTTATCTAAGCTTTGATTGACACACTTGTGCATCTAAAAATAGTTAAGCCCAATATTTCCTAGACTTCATTAATACCAATACACTGAAACAAATTATAAAACTAGCTACTAGAGTCTCTAATATCATTGACCTTGTCCTTACCAACCTTGTCCCTGCCTGTGCCCCACTCTGCATCTCTTTATCTGTAGTTACATATGACCACAAATCATACATAATCTCTGTCAGGTCCAGTGGTACCACATCACCACCAAATAAGTCCATCTTTAGAGACTTATCCAAGGCAAACTTACTTCAGCTTGTAGAAGACATATGCAAAATCTGCACTGATTCCTTGCAACTGGACCCAACTAACAGGACAGCTACATTCACCTCTTATTTTTACCTCCACCTGAACAGTTGAAAGATAAGTCTTTTGCCATTTGCTTCAACTAAATCTGCAAATTCAGGAATACACCTCTCTGATGCAATGCCTGTACTGATAAGTTGTACAACACAAGAAGGAAAAGAATGAAAACTTTCAAGACATTCCTATATTATCTTGAAACAACTCAAACATTTGAGCTAGGAGCTCAGAAGCACTATTAGAAAACATAAAGCAGAGTATGAACTTAATGGTGCTACATATTCCAAAGGAGACAACAAATCTTTCTTAAGTTATGTTGTAAAATTAAGGAATAATATCCAACAATGAAATTAATCATTATTAGTATCACCACCCATTCTAATCCCAAGGATATAACTAATATATCAGCAGACAAATTTGGTGCTAACTTTACACATCCTATCTGCTTTGTTGACCCACTATCTTTGAATATTTAGTTTCTACCAAATCACCTAGGAATGTGTCTTAGAATACTTTTCAGAGACTATATATAGTGCACCCGTTGTTTCAGACAACATACCATGCTGCAATGCTGCATTCTCATCAGCACCAAGTTATTCAAGAATCTTTTAAAACTGTTTAACATCAGGCTATTGGCAGGCTTTTTCTCCTGATGCCTGGAGAACAGCCACTGTGCCTCCTCTAAAGAAGGGTGGGCCCTCTACAAACCTGGATAATTATATATCTCCACCAACTTCACCAGCTATATATGCAAAGTCATGGAATCCATAATAGCAGAACTTATTTATGCAGACATAGGCAACTTATTGATCTAGATCCCAATCAATTTGGTTTATGAAGGGTGGTTCCTGTCTCCTAAACCTAGTAATCTTCATTAAAAAGGTTACAGGAGCTGTGGACAATGGTCATGCTATGCATGCTACTTATCTTGACCTGGCCAAGGCTTTTGACACTATCCCACATGCTGGTGTTATTGAAAAAATATGCAAGCTTAATATAAACATTTGTATTATCTGCTGGATTGCAAGTTGGCAATCCAAAAGATGTCAAATTGTCAAAGTTGCTTGTTCTTGTCTGAATGTCAACTTTCAACTAGTGTGGGGCTACAGGGATCTGCTCTGGGGCCTCTGCTGTGTTGCATTTGTCTTTCAGACATATAAGCCAATACCCCAGAAGTGTGGTTGACCAAGTGCAATGGGTATTTATTGAAAGGAATCAAATTACAAAAAGCAGGAACTGCACATTATATCAAACAGAATATTTCAAGAAGTTAAATTATGCAAAATAATACAATCTAAGCTAAGAAGACAAGATCAACAATGGTTAGTAAAAATGGTTGGTAGACTCAAGGTGTCCATGAGTTTTGGGACAGCCATGCAATCAAGAGTCGGATGCAGAGTGCCAGTGAGAAAGGCTTACCAGTCTTCGCCTCTGTGCATCAAGTGCACCACAAGATATGCATGACTGAGACAAGTAAGAAATCTGTGTCCCTACTTGCATCCATCCAGAGTTGGCCATAATTTCCATAAAGGCATTTGTCCACTGTGAGCGGAAAAAGCAGGGCAGTGGAAAAATGATGCTTGAGGTATGCCAGGAATGGTTGAACCATCTGACACGTGATGAAAACATGTTCGCTGTCCTCGATGTCATCGCAATCTGCCCTGAAACAATGTAGTTCTGCAACAGGTTGAAGGAAATAACCCTTGATGGGGAGTCTGTTGATAGAGCACTGTCAAAGGAAGTCTCTCCATTGAGGATAGTGGCGATAATGAAGTCTTTGTTGTCGTAGGCTGTGGGTACTGAGCCAGTCATAATATGCGTAAGCATCAATGGCGTATCTGCTGTGTAGTAATTGCCCATACCATTCCTTGCATGTATGTGAAAGGACTGTGTGATGTGATGGCGTTGGAGGAAGATTTGAATGACTATTAGTTCAGGATCAGTAAGATACGATCATAAGAGTCTTGGGTACTTATGAGGTTAATCCTCTTTCTCATTTGATCCTGTTTCCGCCACAGTCAGGAAACTCTTCCATTAGCACAGTCAATATTCAAGGAAATATCTTCAAGTTCCAAAGAAGTCATCCCTGCAATGTATTCCTCCCATTTTGTGTGTACAAGTAAGTCCAAGTATACCACTCAATTGGAAAGACCCCAAAGATATTGAATTCTTCAATTATCCAAAGCAGAGTAGTATGACTCTCCTGATAGGGAGCAGCCTACAGGTTGCTGCAAGGAAACCTGTGTCTTGTTTTTTTGAACTATGAAAGTCCTAGTCCTATATGACCTATCACTTCCCAAAACCACTGAGCTATGAAGACACTCACTAAGGACCTAAATCTATACCAACAAATAAACAAGACTTACCAGAGGGTTAAGCTCCTAACTCAACATATTTCTATCCTACAGCATAGGTTACCACTACAGGGCAAACAAAGTACTATTTTGGCTACCTGTAAGGATAGTCTTGAAACTGGATGGGTAAGGCATGAATTTGCAACAAGGCTACCACCTATCATGGGAGTTGAACACTTAATTGCTTAAAAAGTGTGGTAAGAACTTAAAAGTTTGTCTGCTCAAATGTGCATATGGCTAGGCATCTTATGATCCCAGATATCACTTGCCTTGTATGTTTTTATGTTCCTATGAAAAAGCAAACAGTATATCTTCTTTGTGTTTGTTACTCCAGTTGTTTACACATTCCTCCAGTTCTGTTCTTTATAACATTAGCCTCTGTGCTCTTTTATGATACTCTTTCCTTCCTATAATGTGAGACTAACATTTTTAATGTCACAAATGGCTTGTAATAGAGTCTTTATCTTTCATTTTAAAGACATGCGATAAGAAAGTGGAATTATCTTAATTTAGGGCATACAAATTTCTAATCATCCAGCTACAAGAGTTAAGCCTTCGCTTCCATATCAGCCATCTTCCTTTGTTAATTCTGAATAGGGACTTTTCCTTCCTCCTCCTGAATTATGGTCAACAGTAACTGTTGGTAATTTTGTATTCTTTTATTTATGCATTTGTCTTGCATTCAGTTTTGTTACTGGAGACATAATATTTGGACACCTTTTCTATTCAATCTTTGCATTATCTGGGTCCTTCTTAGTGGGTTGTATGCTTCCTCCAACATTCCTGGAAGTTATATCTATTGTGTCAGAGTTGCTCCCAATGTTCCTATGATGAAATACATCTGGGATAGATAGAAGAGTTCCCTGAGACAATTCACCAAAATAAAAATCTGAAGGCAGCTCTTTGGCTAAATTAAACTGTTTTCTGAATGCAAATGTCTGGCACCAGTGACCTTAGAGCTGTGCAGCACCTCCATATAAGTGCAAAGTCTTCAATAAAAGTTATATACCTTTGCTAGCCTCTGTAAGCTATAAAGTGTTTTTAATTTCATTTTGATCCTCTGAGAAAAAAATGGAAATGATTAATACATAATTAGCATAATAACAAGGTTTATAATCTTATAGAAACAATTGTATTATAGCATGAGTTTGTATATCCCAGTAGCAGTAACTGAATTCTTAAACTGGTGCATTTTCTGCTAATAATAAGATGCAAAATATCATCTTAAAACACTGACCTTTACCAGTCTGCCTTGATATATTAAAATTATAATTAATAGCAAAATACCTGCATGAACTATATAGGACTTTGTACTGCTACATTTTAATTGCGTATATATCTTTGATCCTGTGCTATGAAATAAATTTGCAGTTCAATGTAATATTAATTACAGATGCAGTTATTTATTATAAAATGTCTGAGTGCTTTGGAATAGTATGCTTTGTAAGCCATTTCTCAAATGAAAGAAAAGAAAACAAAAGACCTGTTTTACACAATCAGAGCAACATTTTGTAATATTATACAAAAAAAGTGACATAATGGAAGTCAGCTGGGTAATAGTTGTTGAATTATTAAGTAATGCAACTTCTCTAATAAATGGCCAAAATGTCATTACCTATTTATCTTACTACAGTGGAGTTAGAAATTACTGAAACAGTGTCACTGTGTACTGCATAATATTTATATGTATTAATTTTATTACACTGTATAATCTTATGCCAAAACAAGACTCACTCCCCAGGATTCAGCAAACTTCCATGCAGGAATAGCTTATTCCTGCATGGAATAGACTGTTCCCATGCAGCACGGCAATGCACCATGCATATGTATGAAGGCAAGCTGCCGTGCTCTCAAATGGACACAATTGTGTGTGCGAGTGCAGGGGGTGTGTCTGATAGCAGTTCTTTCACAATACACATGCTCCCTGCATTCCATAATTGCCGTACGGCAATGTAATGGCAGCGAGAGTGTCTGTGAAATACCTCTCAACCTCTTAGAGTAAGAAATCTGGAGAAAGCAAATAAGTATGGCTCATACAGACTTAGAAATTTGACAGAATAACAGGTTATGCATCAGCATGAATGTGCTGAAGGGTATGAAGTCTAAAATTCAAATCTCTGTCAGTATTTTCTAACTGCAGTATTTAATGATTTGCCACAAATCTGCCAGAAAGCCACAATTCTATGAAAAATGGACCAAAAATATAAGGCAAATATCTGGGCAGTCTGTGACAACCTGTACAGTTGAGAGGTATGGCAGGTGTCTGTGGAGCATACCTCAAATGCAAAGCCTGCCATGTCATCACCATTGTAAAAGCACAGCCCCCACAGATAATGTTGCAGAAATCAATGTGCATACCCCTAGAGTACAAAAATAAAAAAACAGTTTCATTTTTTTTTCAGTCACCAATAAAGTTTAGGCGTAGCTGAGCAGGTGTGGCATTGCGCAGTTCTGCTCAGCCTAGCTTACACATCATAAGGAGCTAAATAGGTATATACTCCAAAATACCAAAATGTGGAAATAGTGAAGTGGTTAGAGTGTTTGCCTTGCAAGTAGTTGTTCCCAGTTCGATTCCCAGTAAAGCCAATTAGCATTTTACATGTGAAACCAGTGCATAATTTTTTTTTAATTAGGTAGTAAATAACACATATTTGTTAATCAGAGTAGTGTAGTAGGTCCAGATGTGAGGTGTCAGTGTAATAAAATTGTGAAACCCCCATATAAACACAAGTGCCCCATACAGTATAGTCAAACAAGAATAAATGTAATGAAAGCACAATTGGGGGATGTCATGGAAGGTAAACAAATTTATGTCAGGAATGATGAATTAATCCTATACACATGGTAATCCATAAAATAAAACATAAGCAATGCTAAGCACTGCACAGCTATGCTGACCAGGTATAAGCATTGTGTAAATATGAATGCTAAGCAGCTAAGTGGATTTGCCCATTGGTAAGCGGTGCTGAACCTGTACCATTAAGCACTGCCAACCTTAGCTAAGCAGGTTTGCCCGTAGCTTCGCTTAGCTCAGCATATTTAAAACCATCACAGCAAAGGGTGGGAAATCAGCCATATTTAAACCTCACAGGCAGGTATACAGCTCATAACTGGTTGTAGCTACCCACTGTAGGCAGTATGTGCAGGTGTTGGAGAGGGTATGTGCTTTCGGGCACAGCACTGGGGCATACAGGAGTCTAAATCATGGTAGGACTCTGTTAAAAACCAGGATGTGAGACTGCTGCAGGACCAGTATTAGGGCTCCCAATATAAAGCAGAGGTATGGGAATGCCTCGCCCGTGACATCACCAGAGCCACTGGTATCCTTTGGACTGGTGAGCTGGTCCAGCACCACTATGCCATCTTGAAGCAGAGGAAGAGGGAGCTCTTGCACCAGTGGGTCCAAGAAGCATGGCAGAGGGGTGATGTCCCTGGCATGTGTAAATATTCATATCAATAACTGTTTACCAAAGTCCAGCCTGTGTATGTGATGGGTAGGTATGCATAAATGTTTCTCTAGCTTCATTACAGCTCCAGCTGAGTGGGCTGTGAACCAGGAAACCCATGCCAGCAGGTTGCAAAGGCTGTGTTGCGAGGCTGGTGAGTTACAATGTAGCTTGTAGTATTCATACCAAATAAATATAAAGGAGTAGAATGTCACCTGGCAGTATTAAAAATGGGTATGGTTTGTACTGAATAAAGGAGACAATATTACAGTAATAGTCTCATATAGGTTATATATAAATAAAACTGCAACTGCCTGGCAATAAAATTCAAAACCCTGGACTGGTTATGTTTACTCTGGTATGATATGATTTGAAATGTTTACTGGTTATGCATAGCAACCATAGCTCTGAAAGCATTAAACAATCAAGTCTCATCGGACAAAGTTAGTGCCTCTGTAAGATACATAGATTAACTGATATTAAAAATGTCACACACCAAGATCCGATATCTGAATAGTAATGTTGTGTTAACCACTGTTTTCCACACTGTGCTATGTCTAAAGGTACGTATATAGGAATGTATGTACAAGAATGTTGTAATTACAAGGTCACATTGTACAACAAAGAGGAATGAGAAAGAAATCATTCATGGAAGAGACAGCAGTTTCTCAACAGCTCCTTCTGATGAAGCACACACTTGTTATATTTTTAGCAGAAACAGCCATGGTTCGAATCCCGGGAGTGGTAGTAAGCTGTATGTATAATTTTAACTAGCATTTTTTGAGAATGTGTAGAAACAGTCAGGTAGTGTAAACAAACATTCCCTCCACAGGTCTTCCAGGTAAGAGAAGGTATAAAGTAGCTATAAGAAGGCTGTAGTTATACTGTGTCCAACACCCATGTTCCAACCCCAAGGCTGCAAATGACAGCAAAATAAGTACATACACCAAGTGGTCTCCCCCAAGAAATATTCAAAAGTGTCATCCTGTCACAGCTACTGGTCCCTACTAACAACAACCAGGGTGACTGATAGAAATCAAGGCAGAGTGTGCCAGTAGCGCACACACACACACACACACACACACACACACAAACACACACACACACACACACACACACACAGTATTATGAGTGCACCTATGTAACCCTGACAATGTGAATATGGGTAGAAACAGTCATGTAGTATTGACAAACATTCCATTCACAGGTCTTTCATTTAAAATAAACTATAAAGTAGCTATAAGAAGGCTGTAATTATACTGTTTACAAACATACCACTGGCCAAACACAATGCCATAGTTGTTGTATTAATACCTGTAGAGTAAGGAGTAGAGCAATGATCATTAAAGCTGTGACCACTGCAAGAATCTACCTTTGTTAACTGACATCTCTCTCTCTCCCCACCTTTTCTTCACCAATAATATAAACACATAAGTGAATGGGTATGTTTTCCACCAAACCTACTGTTGAGACATGTGTCTTGTTCTACAAATGTTGAAATTTATTTCAATTAAATGTTCCCTGTTCAAATACTATCATTGGGGGCCTGTTGCTATCAATGTAACCTGAATGCCAGTGTAATGGCCACTGTGGCTCCATATATGCATGTGTTCCGTTTGCTATGCAAATGTTCTAAATCTATTAAAAATTCACTGAAGGCTTCCAGAAGACAAACCATAGAATTAGCGTAGAAAACTTTTTATTAATGCTTTCATCAAGCAGACTTCATCAGCAATACTATAACATTCTAAATCACTCATTAAATACTAAACACAAACCCTTAACTAACTAATCAATTAATAAAACACCTTTTACTTAAAACGACAGTGTGGCTTTAGTGTTAACATTTCAAATTGCCAGTTTCCTTTCTGCTAAAAATCATTTAATGTTCACCACTTTGCTCAAACCTGGGAGGCTATCTGCCCCCAGCTTGAGTTGCCAAAAAGTTTCAATCCTTTCAACTTTATTTTTCAAGTTACCCCTCTTAAATTTATTTTCAATGTGTTCTAAAATAGAAAATGTGAACTTTTTATAAGAAGTACAATCAACAGAATGTCTGTATAAGGCGTTAATGTCATTCTCAACTTTAATAGCGTAACAATGTTCTTTAATATACTTGCTTAAATTTCTGGTGATCATTCCTATATAATAGGCCACACATCCTGAACACAATTTCTACTCTCTGATGTGTCATCACTATGACTGTAGATAGTAAGAAAGTTATTTCTGTCGTTAGTGACAACTGGAAGGTCATTTTAGGCAACAGGGATTTACAAGATGTATTGGGAAAAGCTCCTAATTTTGTATATAAAAAAGGTAGCAACAATATTAAAGGAATTTTAGAAAAAGATGATACTAAAGTGAACCTTATAACAACTGATAGGCCTAAAGGCATATATAAATGTCAAGGATGTAACACATGAAGATATATTCATGAAGTACATTATATCAATTTAAATACTTTAAAATATACTATTTCAGTTCCTGGGAGATTAATTGTAATACCTCCAATGTAGTGTATATTGCATTGTGTTCTGGATGTCCGGCCTATTATATAGGAATGACCACCAGAAATTTAAGCAAGCATATTAAAGAACATTATTACGCTATTAAAGTTAAGAATGACAATAACACCTTTTACAGACATTTTGCTGATTGTACTTCTTATAAAAAGTTCACATCTTCTATTTCAGAACACATTTGAAAAAGATTTAAGAGGGGGTAATTTGAAAAATAAAGCTGAAAGGAAAGAAACTTTATGACAACTCAAGTTGGGGGAAGATAGCCTCCCAGGTTTGAATGAAGTGGTGAATATTAAATGTTTTTTAGCAGAAAGGAAACTGGCAATTTGAAATTTTAACACTAAAGGCAGTCTTTTTAAGTAAAAGTTTTTTTTTATTAATTGATTAGTTAAGGTTTTTTTTTAGTATTTAAAGAGAGATTTGGAATGTTATAGTATTTCTGATGAAGGCTGCTTGACGAAAGCATTAATAAAAAAAATTCTATTCTAGTTCCATGTTTTGTCTTCTGGAAGCCTTCAGAGAGTTTTTACTAGTGTTATTTGTTTCACTGACAGCTTGACTTTTTGGTCTGGTTGGAGTTTTGCTTTTTGGTCATGCCGTGTGCTCCAGAAGACAACCTGTTTGACCTTGCATTACATCCAGTTTTGGATAGCCAGATTCCACTCATGGAAGAAGTTGTTAATGTTTTAGGTGAGCTACAAAAATCTTTGACTAGTCTCACCAAAAAACTATGCCACAAAGAGGTTGCCACAGATGGTAATTCATCTAACAGTCAAACAGCAGAGAAGCTTCAACCTCTGAAAAGAATCCAGGGCACCTGAATTCTAGTGAAGAGTTAGTGTATAAAGACGTTTCTACAGTTCTGAATTATTCCTCTGACCCCTTTAATCAATGCTCCAATATAATTGATTCCACCACAGTAGAAAATGAAGTTAAAGACAATTTATTTGAAATGGAGAAAGGTCTAAAGAAATACAGTGCCATGGTGGTGGAGAACAAATATTTTGAACATTGTTTAACAAGATAGTTCCAAAGGGTTAAGATTTTTTAAGGCTTCGGAGTGCATAAGAAGGATCCATTTTTTCAGTAGCTTACTGCATTTTTTAACAATGCTGGTTTGGAGTTCTTAAAACTTTTGATTAAACGTAACAACTAAAGTAATGAGACATGAAAAGTTGAACTTGTAATTATGGTTAACAACAATAAAGAACATATCAAAAATCAAGGTAACCAGTTCGATGGATACATTCAGGCACTAAATTCTGTTGAGAAGCATGAGCAGTTGATTATTCAATAGAGATCAAAATGATTGATTGTGATTTAAGGGATTACAGTCAAGGTATAGCTTATGTCATAGAAACTAATAAAAAGCAGAAATATTCAGTTCCATTTTCCACTAATTTTACAAGACATACTTCTAGCTCTGGGGTAAAAAACAAGACTGGCCCTTTATATTTTTGTTATAATGAAGCTGCTAATGTAGTGACAACATTTGAATCTCCATGTAAGCATAACGGAAGTTCCACAATACAGGCCGGGAATGGAACAGCTATTACAGACAATGGCTCTGCGAGTTCAGCACAAACTAAAATGAATTCAAGTTAAAAAAACTTGAAAGAAACACTGAACGGTTTAACACCCAAACACAGGGAACAAGTCAGTTTTGGAAATGATTACTACATTGCACCAATTAAGTACTGTAACTAAGATACATAATCTTATAGATTTAATTTTGACAGACCAACAACATCGTATGTTAGAACTTGGCTTTAACTTTATTCCTAGCAAGTTGGCTAACTTAGCTCACACCTTGTTGGAATTAAAATTGTACACAAGAAAGCTTAATTTATTGTACATTTTGAAAGACATTCAAGTGGAAGTTCCTAGGATCATTAAGAAGCCTTCAGTTTTTATAACCCTGCTTTGCACAGTACTTTAAAAGTTTTTGAAGTTCTTTGTGAAAAGGACATAAGGACGGTTTTAAATGATAAACCTTGTTTTTTCTTTTTTCAGTTTAACTAATCATGACAGAAAAGTGTTGTCAGATTTTAAAAATGATAAAAAGTTGCATTTTATGCAGGCTGATAAAGGGGGAGGGATGGCTATAATGTATACTAAATATTACAATTTAGCAATGGAATGAATTTTGAACAATGACAATGAATATTGTGAAGTTACTTTGACACACATTGAAAGAAGTTATAGATATGTAAAATATAGTTTATAAGAATGTTTCATAAATGGTGATTTGTCATTAGATTTATATAATTTTTTTTCTGTGTAGTTACCCACATTACGTATACTATTTGGTATACCCAAGATTTACAAGAACCCTTTACAGCCACCCTTTCAATCAATGGTTTCAGCTTCAGGAAGTGTCACAGAAGGCATTTTTTTATATTTAGACACCCTGATAAATCCATTAGTACAAGTGTTACCCTCATATACTGGAGATTCTTGGTCTTTTTTAGAGCAAATAAGGTTGTGCAATTTTAAACAAGCATTTATGGAACTTAATAATGAAGAATTCTTTATTAGGACGGTTGACGTAGTATCTTTGTATATTTCCTTTCCACAAATGGTAGGACTTGAATATGTATCCAATTTTTTGTATAAATATACTACATGGAGTAATTCCACAGTAAAGTCATGTATCTGTTTGTTAGAATTGTTGTTAGAGAACAACTATTTTATTTTTAATAAGAAGTATTACAAACAACCGCGGGGAGTAGCAATGGGGTCTACTGTAGTCCCAGCCTATGCAGGTTTTGTTATAAGATGGTGGGAGAGAGAAGTTTTGCCATCTGTTGATTTATACTCTGATATTATTTTTTATTGTAGATTTATTGACAATTTTTTTTAATCATCAAAGGTCCTATTCATCGTCATGAACAATTTTTATTAGGTTTAAATAAGAGTAATAATTTTGTAACTTTTACTCTAGGTGATGTAGGACATAAAGTAAATTATTTGGATGTAGAACAAGTATGGGGTGGTATTAACAGATCTTTTGTCAGTAAAGTTTACAGAAAAAAGATGTATACAAATAATTATTTACACTATCGTAGTAATCATCCAAATGTCAAGAAGCAGAATATCGCTAAAGGTCAATTCATCAGAGCTTCATGTATGATTAGCAATGACTCTGATTCTGACTCGGAAGTAGAGTTTATTAAAGAGTTATTTTTACAGAGAGGTTATCCAAATGACCTATTGGATAAGACTGCTTTAGAAATAAAGAATAGACAAACAGTAGGTTTTCCACTTATTTTAGTTCATGGACTATTAGTCCAAGTAGATATTTCACCCACCAATCCAACAATTTCTACTCCCAGGTTCATCATCAATATGACTGTAGATAGTAAGAAAGTTATTTGTCATTAGTGACAACTGGAAGGTCATTTTAGTCAACAGCGATTTACAAGATATATTGGGAAAAGCTCTTAATTTTGTATATAAAAAAGTAACAACAATATTAAAGAAATTTTACAAAAAGATGATACTAAAGTGAACCTTATAACAAATGATAGGCCTATAGGTATATATAAATGTCATGGATGTAACACATGAAGATATATTCATGAAGAACCTTGTATCAATTTAAATACTTTAAAATATACTATTTCAGTTCCGGGGAGATTTAATTGTAGCACCTCCAATGTAGTGTATATCGCATTGTGTTAGGGATGTCTAGCCAATTATATAGGAATGACCACTAGAAATTTAGACAAGTGTATTAAAGAACATTATTACGCTATTAAAGTCAAAAATGACAATAACGCCTTATAGAGACATTCTGCAGATTGTACTTCTTATAAAAAGTTCACATTTTCTATTTTAGAACACACTGACAAAGGTTTAAGAGGGGTAACGTGAAAAATAAAGTTGAAAGGAGAGAAACTTTATGGCAACTCAAGTTGGGGGCAGATAGCCCCCAAGTTTGAACAAAGTGGTGAATATTAAATGTTTTTTAGCAGATAGGAAACTGGTAATTTGAAATTTTAACACTAAAGGCATACTGTCTTTTTAAGTAAAAGGTGTTCTATTAATTGATAAGTTAATTAGGGGTTTGTTTTTAGTATTTCATGAATGATTTAGAATGTTATAGTATTTCTGATAAAGTCTACTTGACGAAAGCGTTAATAAGTTTTCTACGCTAATTCCGTGGTTTGTCTTCTGAAAGCCTTCAGTGATTTTTTACTGGTGTCATTTGTTTCACTGACAGCTTGATTTTTATGGTCTGTTTGAAATGTTCCAAATATGTTGTTTTGTGTAAATAGGAATGATCATGCATGCTGTTTAAACTAATCCTGGTATGTGTTTACCATTACTAACCAACATATGTTCTAAAACTGCAACACCATAGCACATCAGGGAAGACCGATCCCTGTGGATCCACCTCTCCCGCCTCCTCTGTCCATGGCACTGGGTCGCAGAAAGTCTGGCACCTACCCCGAGACCTCCTCATCCACTGGCCCTCCACCACCCTCTGGTGGCGCCACCTCAGGGGACAGGGCTTATCCCCCCCAAGCGCAGAAGCAGACTGGATTCTGTCACCAAAAGCCAGGTCCAGGGTCTGGTGCGTACCAAGCTCCACAAGGTATTTGGAGATCTGCTACACCAGCTTGAGGGC
The DNA here is from genome assembly GCF_019279795.1 of Protopterus annectens. Classification (NCBI taxonomy): domain Eukaryota; kingdom Metazoa; phylum Chordata; order Ceratodontiformes; family Protopteridae; genus Protopterus; species Protopterus annectens. The sequence goes on along the minus strand of NC_056749.1, from coordinate 317,931,753 downwards.
TGAATGGCACAATTAAAGGAGCAGTCTGCCCCTCCTGCTCAGCCCCCAGCACAGCCACCTTCAGGATCATGAAGGTGCAGTGGTGACTGCCCATGGGGGGGACCTCAGTCCCACTGTATCTATTTGGGGGCTTGTGGGCTTCTGATTACCAAACATCCCTCCCTGTTCAAGGTGTTTAGCCCCCACATGTCATACAACACCACTGTATGCTGTCTTGTCTGTCTCCCTATCCAACCTACCTCTCCAAATATACCTACTATCCTTCCCCAACATCCCACTCTCACCTTAAAAAAAACAAAGGCAATCTCTTCCCCCAAAAAAATTTTTCACCATACATAGCTGACCATTTTACACACACATCCACTGGACACATGTAATCTTGTATAACTGGCTTCACAACAGATTATTGTTGTCCTCACCCCTCTCTTTCTCAGGGGTTTGAGTGCCCAAATGTACCTCCAAATTCAGTATATATGCACAGCTGTTGCTGCAGAAGAACTGGACAGCTATGGACCTTCCCAACATTAATCCTGCATATCACTAGCTATCTTTCATATTGCTTTACCCTCTTTGTGCCCTTTTTTCACCACTTTTTTATCACTCCTTTTTTTTTTTTAAAGAAATTAGCTTGGGGGTAAGCGGGAGTAAGCAGGAGTAAGCCCGTTTGCATTGTGGTTAGCGATGCCTACACAGATTAAGCACTTTTAAGGCTGTCTATTAGCACAGTTAAGAAGTTATCATTCCTTGCTGCCACCGAAACCCACTTACAGCTGCTTAAAAATACCTTAGTCAATCCATATCCAACAGCCCTTGTTCTGCCCAGCAAAAAAGTAATCAACTCTAGCAAATCTTGAACCCAGGACCATGCACACCATAGCCAGAGCAGGTTACCACTAATCCATCTGAGCTGCAGATTATCTGATGTTTATTCAAACATATCATGCAGCACCATCATTTAATAACAGGGAAAATGTATGTGTATATACATATATATATATATATATATATATATATATATATATATATATATATATATATATATATATATATATATGTATATGGGTCTACTTGAAAACACCGACACTCCAAAACACCGATGAGAACAAAGAGACCGTAAGATCGACAACTAAGATGACCGACAATTTAAAGACATGAAACTTCACATGCTCGACAAACCATAATCCCGACAATCAACAAAACAAATACCTTTTCCAAAGAACACACACACAACACAAGCACACCAAAAACCTTACAAACCTACACTAAACCTTACATACACAACTATCTATGCAGTAACCTTAACCCAAACTCTAACCCAAAGGTCCGTCACTATTGCACACTCACCTAACCTGCACCCTAACCCTAACTCACTTAACCCGCGCCTAACCCTAAAGTCTGTCACTATCGCACACTTACCTTAACATGTCGGTGTTCTCAGTGTCGACCTTTTAAACTGTAGATCATCTCAGTTGTTGATCTTCTGGTCTTGGTGTTCTCCTCATCTGTGTTTTGGCATGTCAGTGTTTTCAAGTAGACCTATATATATATATATATATATATATATATATATATATATATATATATAATATATATATATGTACATATATAGATTCACTTTATAATCCCAAAATCCTGAAATACCAAATCTCAGAATTTTGAGACCATAAAGCCAAAAACTTCCATTAATTGCCAAAAGAAAAACATGGTTTTAGTGCTTTCGTTCCTTTATTGCTGTGTAACTTCTTCCGAAATATTTAACACAACAAAGACTGATTTTAGAATATTAAATATTTAAATTCCCATCATAAAATGTTTCATGAATTGTTTGAAATGCAAATATTTACAAATTTACAAACCACTTAATCAAAGAGAACAGATATTCACTTTTAAGCTAATTGTAGACTGCGTATAGTATATCGTTAATAGGTAAGAAGGTACAGTAGCTACAAAACCAATACCAGATGATGAGGAGACCGCAACCACAATGAAGTATTTATCATTAACATCAAAATAAAATCACAATGTTTTCGTTAGTATAACTGTCTGACTTCTTCAGATAAAATGTCACTCCTCAAACAGTCCATTTATATATTCCTTAACAGTAATATACACCAATTAATTTTCGTTAATTGATTAATTTTTAAAGCCAAAGAGTTCCAAGAATACTGGTAATAAACATTACTATAATAAACAAAACTTTACATATTTCATTAATTACATTTCAAAAAGAATATATATATATATATATATATATATATATATATATATATATATATATATATAAATATATATATATATATATATATATATATATATATATATATAAAATTTATTGTTAAAAAAATTATTATTAAAAAATCTTTGCATGTTAAAATTATAAATATTCAATGTTAAAAACATAATCATAATTTGGCAGCTTTTAATTTTAGCAATGGTAGAATAGATATATGATCATTCATACCAGGCATCCTATTAGCTTCCAGCAACACCTGCCAAAAGGTTTCCCGGTACTCTAACCGGGTCTCCCATGGACCCCCCGTGTGGTCCCTCCTTTGTGTCTCAAGTACAAAAAATGTAAATGTGGCCTGTGGGCATGTCAAGGTATGTCATTACAAAGCATTGCTGTAATTCTGCTTTTGTATCTCATAAAAATGTTCATAGATCCTTCGTTTCAGGTGTCTTTCTGTTTTGCCTACATAAAATCCCTGACAAACCAGGCACATACTTAAATAAATTAATTTCTGACTATTACAGTTAGAATAACTTGATGCTTCAATCCATCTATTTCTAGCTGGAATATAAACGTTGTCAGTGTGTGCTATATATTTACATTGACCACAGGATCCACATCTATATGTACCCTTACGTTGGTTAGAGGACACTTTAGTCTCCATCTCCCATTCCAGGATGTTTTTTATGTTTTTACCCTTATGGAAAACAGTTTTCATAGTCTTCCCTTTTAAATTAATAAGGTCAGTAATATCACAAAAGTGTCCCCACTCTTCCTCAATTATTTTTTTTAATAATACATGAATTGGCACTATAATCAGTGACAAACACTGTTTTATAACCTCCATTTAAGTCATCAACCACAGTAGAAAGGGAGGATGTAGGCAAATTACCTAGGCCTAAAATAGGCTGGTATTTTGTTCCCCTCGCTACATTAACTTCTCTACAAACATTTTCAATAAGATCTAGGGGGTATTCCCTCTCCAAAAACAACCTTGTAAGCACTGAACATTCATGTACATAGTCAAGGTCATCAGATGTCATCCGAGAAGCTCGGACAAACTGCCCCTTGACTATACCCTTCTTCTGGTGTTTTGGATGTGAACTTGTATATCTCAAATAACTATTAGAAAAAGTAGGTTTTCTAAAAATAGTAGATTGAAAACCATCCTTTTTAACTTTCAAGGTTACATCTAAATAATTCACCTGTTTCTTGGAAGTTTGATATGTAAATTTCAAAAATTCGGTACTGGAATTTAAATATTTAAGAAATTCCTCCAACATGTTAATTGAACCCGTCCAAAAAATACATATATCATCCAAGAATCGTGAATAGAAAGTCCAGTGCTGGCTGTATATACTATTGAAAACATATTTACTTTCCCATACAGATAAAACTATATCTGCATAGGTGGGGGCACAACTGGCCCCCATTGCCACTCCTGAAATTTGCTGGAAATACTCCCCTGAAAAATATAAAAAAATATTGTTTAAGACTAATTCCATCAGTTTCATTACTAGAAAAATGTCATTTTCACTAGCCCCTCCATTTTTTCTAAGGGCTACCTCCAACCAAGCTAACCCCAGGTCATGCGGAATCACAGAAAAAAGGTCAACAATATCAATAGTCAAAAAGACCAAATTGGGAGAATATAAATCTGGTGTAATTTTAGCCAAAAATTCCCAAGAACCCTTAAGTAGATGGTTCTCTTTACCCCAAAGATGTTTGAGCTTCTTATCCAAAAACTTGGAAAAGGGGGAAATCTTGGAACCCTGTGCAGGAACCCTATGCAGCAACAATGGGCCTTAATGGGGGATCTTGGATACTTTTGTGAACTTTGGATATCCCAAATATAGAGGGGACCCTGGGGGTTGTGTTCTCAAGAAAAGAATATAATTCATAGTCTATAATACCTTGATCAAATAGATCCTTGATAGCCAGGTTTATTTTTTTGTATGAGACGTTAATCTCATTAATGGAAACTGGCCTGTATCTGGATCCATTGTATAAGATGTCATTCATTTTACCTTCGTACAAAATTTTATCCGTAAGTACTATTCACCACCCTTGTCGGGTTCCATAACCCGAATACTGGGATTATGACTAAGTTGGTTAAGCAATTCTAATTCAGTTGTTTCTAAATTAGGAGTATAGACATAATGTCTATTGATTTGTCTGATCCTCTTTTCCATCCTGGTTTCCAGATTTTTTAACTGTGGATGTATGGGTGGATTATATGTACTAGGCTTGTAAGGAACACTAGTATTGGGTTCAAAATTACCATCACCCAAAAGATTTTCTAAATTCAACTTACGAATAAAAATTTTTAAATCTAAAATAGTTTTAGTGATATCACTATTTCTTTGAGAAATATATTTAAAGCCCTTAGTAAATAAATCAAAGAACGTATCAGAAATCTGTAATTCACTATAATTATAAATGTGAAAAACCTCTTTGCTGGAAACCACCTGTTGATTCCCAATGGAGTCAATACCCATAAGTTTTTAACAAATTACCACCTTTGGTTCTTGTTCTTGTTGTAACCCCCTCCCACCCTGGGAGGGTGAGGTCCCTGGTAAAAAGAATGAGGGCCTGTATTATTACACTTATTACGTATTCTTTCTGAGCTCCTAGGTAAATATTCATTTTCAACTAAAAATTTGTTGCCTGCTTCAAGCCCCCTTTCCTGATAATTCCTGTCCTCAAAATGTACATCTTGTGGGAATGTAGATTTCCCTCCCCCTTCCTGATGGAATGAAACTCGCTTAGCAGGCGGTGCTGGATATTGCTGCCCCTTCTCATATTCCTTGGTATCTCGTTGTAATTTTTTATGTTTTCTAATAGAAATTTCTTCACATTTTTTATCAATATAGACCCTGGTGTCATAATACTTTTTCTTCTCTTGTTCCACACTAAACATTAAATCATTTACAATAAAAGTATTATATTGTTCAATCTCCTCATGGAGCTTAACTATTTATTTTTCGTTGTTTTTAACTATGGCCTGAACAATTTCCAGTCCACAGCTATCGAAGGCTCTAATAAGGTCTTGATTAAATTCACTACCCAAAACAACATTATTCGGATATTTGTAGGTCCGTAGCCCTTCAGGTACTAAGTGCTTCTTAAGACATTCATTTAAGTACACGTTGTCAAGATTCAAACTTTTGTACCTGTATAGGGCTGACCTTAAAAGTTCAACAGTCTCGTTCTAAGTGCGATGATGGTCGGACGAACCCAATTCCCTTTCATGATGAAAAAATTTTGGTTTAGACTGTAACCACTCCCGAAAAGAAGAAGGAATATCCTCCGTCATTTCTCCCCTAGTAGAACCGTTTTCTGCAACTGAATTCTGGGAACGTAAAATGTTTGGTGTCCGCTGAAAGTCAATGGAAGCACCTAAAACGCCAGGACCGGAACCTTGGACTGTACCTCTTTTCCATCCTGATTTCCAGATTTTTTAACTGTGGATGTATGGGTGGATTATATGTACTAGGCTTGTAAGGAACACTAGTATTGGGTTCAAAATTACCATCACCCAAAAGATTTTCTAAATTCAACTTACGAATAAAAATTTTTAAATCTAAAATAGTTTTAGTGATATCACTATTTCTTTGAGAAATATATTTAAAGCCCTTAGTAAATAAATCAAAGAATGTATCAGAAATCTGTAATTCACTATAATTATAAATGTGAAAAACCTCTTTGCTGGAAACCACCTGTTGATTCCCAATGGAGTCAATACCCACAAGTTTTTAACAAATTACCACCTTTGGTTCTTGTTCTTGTTGTAACCCCCTCCCACCCTGGGAGGGTGAGGTCCCTGGTAAAAAGAATGAGGGCCTGTATTATTACGCTGATTACGTATTCTTTCTGAGCTCCTAGGTAAATATTCATTTTCAACTAAAAATTCGTTGCCTGCTTCAAGCCCCCTTTCCTGATAATTCCTGTCCTCAAAATGTACATCTTGTGGGAATGTAGATTTCCCTCCCCCTTCCTGATGGAATGAAACTAAGCAGCAGGCGGTGCTGGATATTGCTGCCCCTTCTCATATTCCTTGGTATCTCGTTGTAATTTTTTATGTTTTCTAATAGAAATTTCTTCACATTTTTTATCAATATAGACCCTGATGTCATAATACTTTTTCTTCTCTTGTTCCACACTAAACATTAAATCATTTACAATAAAAGTATTATATTGTTCAATCTCCTCATGGAGCTTAACTATTTATTTTTCGTTGTTTTTAACTATGGCCTGAACAATTTCCAGTCCACATCTATCGAAGGCTCTAATAAGGTCTTGATGAAATTCACTACCCAAAACAACATTATTCGGATATTTGTAGGTCCGTAGCCCTTTAGGTACTAAGCGCTTCTTAAGACATTCATTTAAGTACACGTTGTCAAGATTCAAACTTTTGTACCTGTATAGGGCTGACCTTAAAAGTTCAACAGTCTTGTTGTAAGTGCGATGATGGTCGGACAAACCCAATTCCCTTTCATGATGAAAAAATTTTGGTTTAGACTGTAACCACTCCCGAAAAGAAGAAGGAATATCCTGCGTCGTTTCTCCCCTAGTAGAACCGTTTTCTGCAACTGAATTCTGGGAACGTAAAATGTCGGTGTCCGCTGAAAGTCAATGGAAGCACCTAAAACGCCAGGACCGCAACCTTGGACTGTACCATTGGCATCTAAAGTAATAGGTGCACAATTTACTGCCACTGGATCTTTTGGAGTTAAAATACCTTTGCCAGTTACAAACGATAAAAGCCTTTGACTCAAGGGCATCAAAAATTCAATGAGCTGAGTAAGCTGACCAGCCAATTTCCGAAATTCACCCACTTCGGGTCCCAATGGATCCTCCGAGGATGTGGTGGATTTGGTCTCTCCCGAACGAGTCTCCATATTCAAAACAAGAAAACTCCACCGAAGACTCTACTGATAACTAAAAACTCACAAAACCAATACCAGATGATGAGGAGACCACAACCACAATGAAGTATTTATTATTAACGTCAAAATAAAATCACAACGTTTTCGTCAGTATAATTGTCTGACTTCTACAGATAAAATGTCACTCCTCAAACAGTCCATTTATATATTCCTTAACACTAATATACACCAATTAATTTTCCTTAATTGATTAATTTTTAAAGCCAAAGAGTTCCAAGAACACTGGTAATAAACATTACTATAATAAACAAAACCTTACATATTTCATTAATTATATTTATATATATATATATATATATATATATATATATATATATATATATATATATATATATATATATATATATATAAAATTTATTGTTAAAAAAATTATTATTAAAAAATCTTGCAGCACCATTACTTAATGACAGGGAAAATGTATGTGTATATATATATATATATATATATATATATATATATATATATATATATATATATATATATATATATATATATGGGTCTACTTGAAAACACCAACACTCCAAAACACCGACGAGAACAAAGAGACCGTAAGATCGACAACTGAGATGACCGACAGTTTAAAGGCATGAAACTTTACATGCCCGACAAACCATAATCCTGACAATCAACAAAACAAATACCTTTTCCAAAAAACACACACACAACACAAGCACGCCAAAAACCTTACAAACCTACACTAAACCTTACATACACAACTATCTATGCAGTAGCCTTAACCCAAACTCTAACCCAAAGGTCCGTCACTATTGCACACTCACCTAACCCGCACCCTAACCCTAACTCACTTAACCTGCCCCTAACCCTAAAGTCTGTCACTATCGCACACTAAACTTAACATGTCGGTGTTCTCAGTGTCGACCTTTTAAACTGTAGGTCATCTCAGTTGTCGATCTTCAGGTCTTGGTGTTCTCCTCATCGGTGTTTTGGCGTGTCAGTGTTTTCAAGTAGATCTATATATATATATATATATATATATATATATATATATATATATATATATAATATATATGTGTGCATATATAGATTCACTTTATAATCCCAAAATCCTGAAATACCAAATCTCAGAATTTTGAGACCATAAAGCCAAATACTTCAATTAATTGCCAAAAGAAAAACACTGGACAATGGTTTTAGCACTTTCGTTCCTTTATTGCTGTGGAACTTCTTCCGAAATATTTAATACAACAAAGACTGATTTTAGAAGATTAAATATTTAAATTCCCATCATAAAATGTTTCATGAATTGTTTGAAATGCAAATATTTACAAATTTACAAACCACTTAATCAATGAGAACAGAGATGGTCACTTTTAAGCCAATTGTAGACTGCGAATAGTATATCATTAACAGGTAAGAAGGTACAGTAGCCAATAACTTGCTTGTGTGGACTTCAAAGGCCAATCAGGACCGATCAGTGGAAGACTGATCAGCCAGCCAACAAGAGTAAGGGAAACTGCAATCCCAGATAAAGTTACACATCGAGGATCATCCTTTGTTTTTACATATTTGCAACAAATCTCTGAGAACATAAAAACCTGCAATAAAAAGATATTACCCAAAAGACTGTAATCTGTATGTACAAGTGTCTTGTTTATGCATCACCGACATATCAAAGAGAACACTAACAATCCAAAAACAAGCTGCCAAAAGGAGTAGTCCCCACAAAACATCTCCAAAGAAATGAATAATGAAAAATAGTCACAAAGAGACGCAGACGGCTGTAAAATCCAAAATAAGGCCTTTACTGAGTGAAAAAAACACAAGCGCTTTCACATTTAAGCTTCATCAGGTGTACTCAAGCACTATTAAAACACAAAATATAACAATACAAAAATATATATATAAAAACATTTATTCAAGTTAAACATATATAAAAAAATCATCTACGTAAAGGTCTCATTTTAAGTCTAGGTCTCAAAGGGATACACTCATTCAACCCAAGTCCCTCATTACTCCTCAGTCTAGTAATCCAAATTGTCTCCAAATTCTGTTTTATTACATATATCACCAAACCTCAAACTCTCATAAATTAATCCAATCACCCTAAACCTAAAAACATGAGAAATGTCTGTATTAAGGACATGCTTAGCTAAGGAATTGGTCTTGTTGCCCTTTTTGATGTTATATGAATGTTTCCTGATGCAGTCCTTGAGGTACCTATCTGTCTTGCCAACGTAAAACTTCACACAGATACAACAGCAAGCAAGATAGACCACATGTTGACTTTCACAGGTGGCAGAAACCCTAAATAGGTAATCTCTGTCCTGATCAGGATGATGAAATACCTTATTACTATCAATATACCCACACCAATTACATCGCCCACAGGGTTTAGTACCATCATGACCAATATCTATCCTACCCTCCTTAGGGTAACATAATCTCCTTTTGAGTGATTTATCATTTCTAAAACTGAATCTAGGAACAGGATCGACATATCTCGCAATGCCATTATCTGTCATCAGGACTTCCCAATGTTTTTTTAATAATATCAATATACTTACTTACTAATACTTCAAAGAAATTTTCAAGTTAGAGATAGGTGGATCTCATCAAAGCTTCACCAGAGGAATCTCTCTTTTTAGAGAAGAGAGGTTTTAGCCTGCTCCTCTCTTCTCTACCACACTTGGTGCTCTCAGACATCTATCATCTCATTATCCTGTCTCCCTTTAAAAAAGACCCAAGACCCTATTCAATAAAAATTAAATCTTCTCTTCTAACATTCAACCTAGATGCTCTCATTACTTGATTTTAGACAATGTTCTTGAATATATGTGGTGGATGTACACTAAGCAATATAGGAAAGATTAACATGTTAATCATCTCTTATATTGCAGTAGTGCACATCTTTCACTGCAACAACTATATTTAAGAATCCATACTGTCACGACATCAAGTAATGAGAGCATCTAGGTTGAATGTTAGAGAAGAAGATTTTAATTTTGAATTGAATAGGGTCTTGGTGTTTTTAAAGGACAGAGGATATAATGATAGATGTCTCACAGAGCATGTACCAAGTGTGGTAGAGAAGAGAGGTAAGCAGGCTAAACCTTCTTCTCTAAAAAGACAGATTCCTCTGGTGAAGCTATGATGAGATCCACTCGTACTAACTTGAAAATTTCTTTGAAGTATACTGCGGATGTAAGTAAGTATATTGATATTATTAAAAAAACATTGGGAAGTCCTGATGACAGATAATGACATTGCGAGATTTGTCTATCCTGTTCCTAGATTCAGTTTTAGAAATGATAAATCACTCAAGAGGAGGTTATGTTACCCTAAGGAGGGTAGGATAGATATTGGTCATGATGGTACTAAACCCTGTGGGCGATGTAATTGGTGTGGGTATATTGATAGTAATAAGGTATTTCATCATCCTGATCAGGACAGAGATTACCTATTTAGGGTTTCTGCCACCTGTGAAAGTCAACATGTGGTCTATCTTGCTTGCTGTTGTATCTGTGCGAAGTTTTACGTTGGCAAGACAGATAGGTACCTCAAGGACTGCATCAGGAAACATTCATATAACATCAGAAAGGGCAATAAGACTAATGCATTAGCTAAGCATGTCCTTAATACAGACATTTCTCATGTTTTTAGGTTTAGGGTGATTGGATTAATTTATGAGAGTTTGAGATTTGGTGATATATGTAATAAAACAGAATTTGGAGACAATTTGGATTACTAGACTGAGGAGTAATGAGGGACGTGGGTTGAATGAGTGTATCCCTTTGAGACCTAGACTTAAAATGAGACCTTTACGTAGATGATTTTTTATATATGTTTAACTTGAATAAATGTTTTTATATATATATTTTTATATTGTTATATTTTTGTACTTTATAGTCATGTGACTGTGTATCATGTGATGTTCTTGGGTGTATAAAGGTGTGTTTTAATAGTGCTTGAGTACACCTGATGAAGCTTAAATGTGAAAGCGCTTGTGTTTTTTTGCACTCAGTAAAGGCCTTATTTTGGATTTTACAGCCGTCTGCATCTCTTTGTGACTATTTTTCTATATATCAAAGAGAACACCAATTAAAACTACAATGAAATGTTGTCCTGCAAAAGACCGATCTGTGTGAACATGTGTCTTTCTTGAACAGTGTATTACATCATACTGTATGGATGAAACCATTCTAACTGTACATTTAAAGTGTACATACAAAGTCATTTTATTGCACAGAAAACTCAAGCTGCAAGGATATGTAGTGAGAACCAGAACAAAGTTGGCCACGACAGGAAGGCAAATCACCCCAACATGCAGACACCATGAATTCAGTTTGTCAAAAAAATCCCCAGCACAGGCAATCATTGCCAAGTGTTGTTCCTCAGTATGTTCACAACAGAGTATATAAAACATTCATAATTGGTAATTTAATACAGTAGAGGTCTGCATATGCAGGTTCAGAACAAATGCCTCATACCACCATGAAGTGCAAAACTAAGCAAGAGCATTTGTAAAACATGACGCTTCATAAAGCATCCATGTAGATTCTCCTGCTGTCAAAAAGTATATGTCAAAGGTGGCAAAGAGCAGAGAAAACAGGAACTTGATATAAACATATGTAGAAATAGTTAATTTATTATGTATTCATTTTTAAAGTAGCTCCTAAACATGGAACTAGGAAATATTTCAGCTACCAATGAAAATATGATGGCTTAGCATGCAGGCCAATGAGACATAATTATTGAGTGAGATTAGCCAATGTCTACTGAACCCGTTTAGCACGGGACTGTATTTGACTCTTCTGTTTCAAGAAAAGAAGTTATGAGCCTGCCGTAATCCCTACAATGTTCAGTTTGCAAAGAGTTAAATGAGTCTGCTAAGCAAGGAGAACCCACTGACATCGCAGATCCAGTAGTTAAAAGTGTGTCAATGAAAAAGTGTAAAACTGACAGCAATCACAATGTAGGTCAGCTGAAGGTTATACATAGTAAAACTGAGCCCTCACACTTGTACAAAGTCAAATATAATACTTGTCCTTACAAACTGACAGTAAGGGATTCTTCCAGCATAAAAATATTAGTAAGTTACTCCTATGCTGTGTCGCAAGAGCCTGTAACATAGTTCATTTATTATTCGTTTTAAAGTAGCTGCTAAACATAGGATGGGGAAATGTTCCAGCTACAAATGAAAACAAGGTAACATAGCATGCAGGCCAATAAGAAATGGTTAGTGAGAGAGGTTAGCCAATGTCAAAAGAACCCTGATCTGTTCAGCAATGAATTGTATCTCTCTCTTCAGCATCAAGCAAAGAAGCTGTGAGCCTGCAGTAATCCCCCCAATGTGCTGTTTGTGAAAAATTAAATGTCTGCTAAGCAAGGGGAAAGTATTAACCTCACAAAACCAGTAGTAAAGAAACAATTAGTAAAGAGGTGCAAAACTAACAGCAATCGTAATGCAAGCCAGTTGATGGTCATACATCACAAAACTAAGTCCCTGCACTTGAACAGTCAGGCACAATACTCGTCCCCAAAAAACTGACAGTAAGGGATTCCTGCAGTATAAAGATACTAAACAATAACAGCTATGCCTTGCTATAGAAAAGAGGATGGAGAGAAAATACCCCAGGAGGCTGTCTATATGAACCTAACCCTATTGCGAAAAGCAAAAAAAAAATGTGTCAGCGTAACAAGTAGAATTATAATATGGTATAGCTTCGGGTGTAATTCTTTTTGTAATATGTTAGTCAGTAACCTTGTAACCTTGAAGAATAGTAGTAAACCATGAAACATACAGTTATTTAGTGGTCATAAAAGGACTTATTGAACATGTGTAGTGCCTCTTTGTTGTCACTTACTTCATGTTATCTAAGAATAAGCAGCAGTACAAAAAAATTAAAAACATTAGTAATAAAACATTATGTTAGCCACTTTAGAGCACATTTAATATTAATATTTTCATTAAGTCCAGGGAGTGCTTCAGCGTCTAATAGAAGCTGCCACTGTAGTTCTTTATATTCCAGCAAACCGTCCATGTTACCACATGAAACACATATATATATATATATATATATATATTATATACACATATATGGGTTCACTTTATAATCCCAAAATTCTGAAATATTGAATTTCAGAAAGTCGAAATTATAAAGCCGAAACATTTAAATCCAAAAACACCTACACTAACCATACACCTCACACATACACAAACCTTCCCCCACACAGAAACACACAAACCTACATGCTACATTCCACTCGCACACACACATCACTTTAACAAAACACACTGACAAGCTAAAACCCCAAACCAAAACCCTTAAACATAAATACTTACCTGAACTTCCAGCTTTCCATTCACACAGTGCGACACCACAAGTGCTACTTCAACATCTCCGAACTTCAGGATTTTGAAATTCACGGTTTTGGGGTTTTGAGTTTTGAGCTTTTGGCTTTATAATCTCAGGATTCTGAAAGTTGATATTTCAGAATTTCAGGATTATAAAGTTTTCCCACATATAGATCAATATATATATATATATATATATATATATATATATATATATATATATATATATATATATATGTATATATGTATTCATATATATGGGTTCACTTCAAAATATTGATTTTCAAAATACCTAAACTCAAAATACTGAGACCAAAATCTCCAAAGCTCAAAATGCTGAAAACTCAAAATACTGAAACTCAAAATATAAAAAAACAAAACAAAAAAAAAAAAACACAGTACAGCAACACAACTATATTGCAGCAGAACTACATACAGAAACATATTACTCTTCTGAAAATATAGGCAGGGGTAAGCCCTGCTGCACCCGCCATGTGGGAGCTGTGCCCGCCACACTCCCTGATGCTTAAATATATAAACTCTGAGACTGTACGTCACTACACTAAAGTGCAATCTTGGAGTTGATATATTTAAGTATATGTATGCAGATTATATATATATATATATATATATATATATATATATATATATATATATATATAATATACTGTGTGTGTAATGCAGTCGGAAATCGGATCCACACTCTGAACATTGTACTGCAAGAAATCTAACCAAAGGCTGCCTAAATGGGGGAGAAGGGGCCCAAACTACTGACCTCTTTCAATTATTGCACTTATCCCTTCTTCCCCAGCAAAACTGTTCTGCCTTGCAACAAAATAAGACCTGCCAAGGCTTGAACCCAGGGCCCTGTAGACTATGATCAAAGCAATGTATCATTACACCATCTGAACCGTATAAAATAATGATGACATTCCAAACATATCAGTTAGTACAGTCATTCAACAGTAGGGAAAGGAGTCTGCAGAATTAGTCAGGTACTCTATATATACTTGTATATATGTCTGGAGATGCATATATGTGGACAAATCTATACATAACACGCAGACACGCAGACACACACATATATATATATATATATATATATACATATATATATATATACACACACACAGTCAGAGAGAGAGATATATACATCCACATTTATATCCACATATATGTATATATATATATATATATATATATATATATATATATATATAGAAAAGTGAATAAATACATACATATATACATAAATATATGTATACATAAATATACAGAAATATATTACAGCTACAAACACATGCAATCAGAGAGTCATGCTGGTGTAGACTAGAAGTGTAAATCTGAAAATGTACTCACTGGAAGTATCCCTTAAAATGGAGAACAATGTCATCTGTGCTGTTACAGTCTCCTGGTTAAAGGCAGTGAGAAGCACCACCTGCACTACCAGCCTATAACTCATTCCACAACGTTTGGCTGCAGAAACTGGACTGAAGCTCCAAAGGTGGTGGTATTTTCATATTTATTAAGGATGCACACACCTCCAGAGTGATAGACCAACATTATGCATTACAGATCCTGCAGCCATAGCCAACATTGGGTAAGACAGTGGTTCAGGTTGTTGCCTGCCAACATTATGCATTACAGATCCTGCAGCCATAGTCAACATTGGGTAAGACAGTGGTTCAGGTTGTTGCCTGCTATAGGTCCCCAAACATGTCACAAGACTCACACTGCATGTCTCTAAACACTCTGGAGAATATTAGTATCCTACCTAACACTCTCATGCTGGTTGACTTTAACTACCCCACCATTAACTGGGAAAGCTACTCATGTACTGATAAACATGCCCATCACATTGACCTGGTCCTTCCTAACATGGGCAATTGTTGCTCTGCACCAATATTCAACCTCTCCCTTGTTATATTGGAACACAAATTAATCACCTTTGGAAATCCACAGCCCCCCCCCTGCACAGGTAACCACCATGGAAAGCCTTTCTAAAGCTAACTAAGGCCTCCTAGTGTCCTGGTGTCATGGCATCCAAGAACTGGTGGAGTAGCCAGGATGCTGATGCCTGTGAGACCCCCATGATATCCCCAGCTGGTCTTTGGAAGGTACCTGTGGCTAGTATTCTTAAGCCTAGACATACCTTGGTATCCACTGGGATGGGTTCCCATCTATTAGTTCTGTGTGTGAGGCGTGTCAGGCATAGCTCAGCAATTTGCTGTAGAATGTTCTTGTCCATGCTAAAGTGCTCCACTACTATCTACAGCTCATGGAGGCCTTGGTAGGTTAGCCTCAGTCTGTACATTCTTCCCCTCCTCCTCACTGTGTTGTCAGCATTCTCCTTATCACCACCCTCAGTCTTTAGCACATATCGATGGAGTAAAGTAGCGGCAGTCTCTAACATTTTTAGTTAGCTTTGCCAGTTAAAAATCCCCCATCTGTGTTCACCGGTGGTGTAGTTTGTGGGAAAAAAAATTGTCTGTAGGGTGTTTGTATGCTGCTGCATGTCTAAGTGGTTAATTCTGATACACTCTATGTGCCTGCTATGCTAGGTCTCCTGGATTGCCTCCCTACTGCTGTTTCCCCTACACCCAGTCTGAAAGGTGTTTGCATTTTTTATAGTAGTGTGCTGGGCTGCTGCATGTGTATTTGGCTGATTCTGATACATTCCACCTGCCAGCTATGCTAGTTTCCTTGATTGCCTTCCTACTGCTGTTTCCCCTTCCCAGTTCCTCCCTATTTAAGCCCATAGGTGCACTGTGTATAGCCAGTGCTGAAATGTAAACAGTGCTGCCATTTCCTCTTTTTTTTTTTTTGTTGTTTTGTTTATGTTTAAAACTCAGTGCATGGCATGCACACCTGTTTAGGCTATGTACACAGTGCTCAGGCACATCTGACACCCCTTCTTTAGCTGTACTTAGCTAAGGGCAAACATGGGCCACAGAGTTCCAATGAACTTACAGCAAGCATGACACATCCTCTTATGAAGTCATTCAGCTGTTACACTTGCACCCTTGTGTTGCTGCACCTACACAGTTAGGTACAAACTGACACTTTTAGGGCTGCTGATTGGATAATTTAATTATTAATTGATATAAATATGTGTAGTTTGGTATGAGTCTGCATCTGATGAAGTCTATTTTAATTAAGATGAAAACGCGGAGTTGGTGAAAGGCGTTTTTGTGCCTTTATGTGCTTTGATTTTAAACCTTGGAAGCTGCTTGTGTGAATTAAACTTGGATTATTGCACCAAAGAACAACTAACTGCTATATTTTCCTGTCAAGGGTACTTGTTTTGAGTTTATAGTTTGTTTTTGTACCATTGCTGGCTTTTACTTTAAAATTGACTTTTCTCATTTTTTTATTTTTGGCACGATCCCGTTTGCGCGCCGCTACCCTAAGCTGAAATGGCCGAGATCGGCCAAAAACAAAGTTAATTTAAAAAAAAAAAAACTGTTTTTAATGCCAATGGCCTTATAATTGGCAATTGGCATGTGCATTAAACATAATGCATGCTTTTACATGAGGTGTCATGCCTCCGTTTTGTCAGATGCAGAAATGTATTCGGTTATTAGCCAAATACATTTCTGCACTGACACTGTTCTAGCATGAAGACCTGGCAGCTTGGTGGATCACAAAATCATCTCATTTGCATGGTTTTCACCAGCAAATTAGGTAATTTGCATATTTGCCAGTTTTCCATGCTAGAACAGTGTAGGGCCACTCGTGCACATGAAAACGGCATTTTCCTGGATCGCTCGGCAGCCATTTTCCATGCAGGAGCTCTTACACTGATCTTGCGTGGAAAAATCGGCCTTCATGAATCCCGGGGAGCATCTGCAGTAACACTTTCTATTCATATAACAACATCTGTGGAATGCCATTTTGTGTTCAAGTACTTTAAAATCTACTTTTGCAATGAAAGTTCCCTCACATCCTAATTTCTAGTTATGCATTCACTTTTATGAGTATGTTATGTGCTGCCTGCTTTGAGTTCATACATTTGGCATATATTTGCTATTTTCCTTTCAGGGTGTTCAGGACCAATAATTTTTATCACTGTGGCACTGAGCATCATTGTGTGATAGTGAGGAATAAGACTTTGTGTGAAAAAGTGATCCTTTTGTATTAGTCTTGATTGTTATTCAGGCTGATACTAATTCTTTAAGAGCTTGTAATCTATTGATGCTCACTGTATGTTGATTTCCACTCTGCATTCTTTCTTTTTAAAGCTGTTTCAGACAAATAAGCTCAGACAGCAACATATTGAACTAAGCCATTCCTTAAAGTAAACCCATTTTTTCTTAAACCAAAGGCAACAACTCCTAAATATGTCTTATTTTTCATTATCAGGCTTTATTTAGCTTTCCTAACAGCATATTAAGATGCATTAATTCTCTATTGGAATGTAATAGCTGTGCCAGCTACTTCAGAGATGGAGCAAATAGTCCCCTATTATATTCACAATGCTAATTAACAAGTAAATATTTCAAAACTATCACTGGTACTTCTGGCATACTCAGACTGTATAAGAGACTGCTTGATGTAAAGTAAAGAAGACTGGAGGTTTTTTTTCCAGCATGGAAGCATAATACATGACTGTAAGAGTAAGTACATTGTCAGTGTACAGTAAAGTATCAAGCAGTGCCTCAATCTCAGATGTCAATTAAGCATTTTGTATTAATTCTTCATTGCAGAAATACTACTTCTAATGCTACTAATACAATAATTGTTGCTATAAATAAAAAAGACACTGTTTGAACTAGAAGGAAATTTTATTAAGCCACTAAAGTTAAAGGCAAGTGTGTTTGCCCTCGAATACAGGAGCTATAAACTTCTTCATATCAATGTTCATGCCAAAGTAACAAAAAATATAACATTTCTTTATCGAAAGCTCACACAAATTATTTTATACTGTATAAGTAAAAAAGGTTTGTTTTAGGCTGTACCTCAGAAAGGAGGGAGGGCAATGCAACTAGATCATGATGAGATGCATCACAGACTGTACATTTACTATGCGGTAAAGGGATATGCAGTACAGGAAATCATGTGAGGGATATATGAATTCAAAACTTTCCCATCAAAGAAGCTTGCATATTTTTGCTAGTATTTTAAGGCAGCTATACTGTAAGTAAAATACATTTGATTTATCACCCTTATATTTTGCCTTTTAAGTTTTGTAACATTAAAGAATCCTTCTCTGGTACCAGGGGATTCATAAAATGAACACATATTAGATATGCAAAGCAAGTAAGACAGAGCAAGGACATTTCTAAATAGCAGTGAATACAATGGTTCTTAATGTTTTTTGTATTTTTTAGCTCTCCAGTTTCTTCTTCATTCATTTTGTTTTAGGTCTTCACTCCTGCATTTTCCTAAAATGCTCTAAGGACCAAAGGTCCATAAAGCAAGCTGCCACACAACCTGACATTCTGGTAAATGAAAACTCTTTTGCGAGACCCTCTCACCAGGCTGAGTAAGTAGAAAATCATAGTAAGTTACTTATCAGGGTCCAGGATCTGCCATATTATGCACACACTCAGGTCACTGGATCACAAGTACCAATATGACTCAATCATAGTGCATGTGGATCATACCACTCAGTTGTCCAGATTTTCACAGAATGTCCAGATTTTTGCCTCCTATCTTGATCTTTTCCTCATAAAAATCTGTTGTTTTCAGGACTTTTGTGACAAATCAGTTAGGACTGAATTCACTAAATGTATGTGCATGTAAGTTTCTGCCTTCATAAAATGCATAGCAACAAAAGACCTTTTATTTTAGCAACTTTCTAAGTTTATAAGAGCAATATTTAAAATTTGTCCTTATTTTGGGGGCTTTGTCGCCTATTACTTTTGTTTTTTTCCAGAGCTATGATGTGGATGTAAATGATCAGACATACTTCCCTAAACTCTTCCCTGAAGACAGACATCATGAAGCTCTTGGAATGTGAGTCTCAGGCTGGTATGATGCCAGCAACAAACAGAAGATGATGGACTGTAATAATTGGCTTAGTTTATGGTGTCATTCTAAGGAAGTGCAATATTTGTCAGGATGGAAGGAGATGGTCAAAAGACCATGCTGCTTTTCCAGAGATGATCAGCACATTTCCCCTCTAGACTTTTGAATATTAGCTAAAACATTGTCCTTACCCTGTACTGCCTTTTTTAGGCAATGCCAAACTGAAAATATTTCTAACATAACAAATCAAAAGGTGCTACTGCTCAGTGCTAGGACTCTTAGCAAGAAACTTCACTCCCTTCAAGCCCTCCTGATCATAGAGAATACTGGTGTTTCTGCAGTCACTAAGGCATGGATTAAAGTGACAGACACTACCCTAGCATTACAAGGTTATAATGCCTTCCACACATTAGGACCAGCTACTACACAGGCAGGTACTAAAAGTGGAGGTGTCTTGATTTACATCAAAATTAAATAAACCTCAAGGCTGGTCAAACATTAAGATGCACTTGAGCTTCTTCAGGTTCAGATCATCACAGGAAAAATCCCATATCACTTCCTTGCAAGATGTAGGTCTCCAGAAAACTTTTTGAAAACACTCACCATCTAACACAATTCCAAATTCATTGGTGGCTTTAATTATCCCAATTTTAACTGGGGATGATCTATGACACCAAACATGCAGGCAACAGGCTTTCTTGATCAGATTGACCATATGCTAACCAGGGGTATAAACATACTGGATCTGGTCCTCACCAGGGGTGACTCGTACTATAGGACTGCAGCCCCCCCACCTATAAAATAAAAAAGTAAAAGTAAAGAAACACAAAAACAAAGTAAAGAAAACATATTACGATCGCTGCAATTCCCGGAAGTGCTCCTCGCATGCTCGCTTGCACAGGAACACTCAGACTAATATCTCAGCAGTCTAGATAGGAGGAAAGGCATCTCTGCCCTGCAGATGCCCAGCAGTCTGTGCGGTGGTGACATCACAGAATGGAGGCACTCGGGACTGCAGCAGCAGCAGGCTAGACCAATCAAGGTGAGCACAACAGCTAATGAGGTGCGCTGGACCAATCAGGTTTAACTAGCGCTACAGCTAACATACACAGGACTTCATTAGTGAGATTTGTTGTCTACAGGGCTCAGTGGATATCATAGAGGATGTGTTATGCTCTGGCTCGTCAGCAGGAAAGAGAGGAAGGTGAGCATCTAGTGTGTGTGTGTGTGTGTGTGTGTGTGTGTGTGTGTGTGTGTGTGTGTGTGTGTGTGTGTGTGTGTGTGTGTGTGTGTGTGTGTGTGTGTGTGTGTGTGTGTGTGTGTGTATGTATATTTATCTATATTTTTTTTAATTAGAGTTAATATTACGTAGAAGTTTGATAGTGCGGTTGCAGGATTCTAATATTTGTAAAGTAAACTTGTTCCCAGTTTATAAGTTGTAGCTTTTATACCCATGCAGATTTGCTTGCCTTAGTTATGGTGGATATTGGAGTGATCCTGAGTGCTTACTTTTTTTTTTTCTCTCTAGAGATGATTCAACAGTAATTGCTTAGTATGAAATGGAATATCACCAGCGCAGATAATTTATCTGTAATCCTTGTGATGCCAGTTTCAAAGAGGGTACATGTACCACTTGTGAGATATGGTCTACTACCTTCTCAGAAACAGTTGTTTTAGGTTGATTAATATTTCCCCTGGTATGTTGCTATGTTAAATAACTTTTGCAGTCAAGGTTTAAGCTACCCACAATTACTGTTAAACACCTTTTGGTATGTGATAGCATGTGGTTTATGGTTTATTTCATTAGTCTGATTTTGTGGTGAGATATAGACCGATGCTATGAAAGACTTTGTTTTATCCCCATGCATTGCCTGTATTAGGGTCCACTTTGGACTGGAGTTAGAGGAAGTACTTGTGGCTGTTAGGGTGGCATTCAGTTGGCTTTCTTTTCTACTGTCATTATGATCAGTTATTCTATTTTTTCCCAGGACAGTTGTTTATGTATATGTAATATCTCTTTATCTGTCCGGTGACATCCAACTACCATTTTTTTTTAGCCATAATTCTGCTAAGGTAATTATTTTGTCATTGTTGATTGAGAGCCATAAATCCAGTTGTTCCCATTTGTTACTCAAGCTTGTTGTATTTATTTGTGTATTGGTTTAGCCATTGTACCCTCAAAGTGGGTCAGGTAACATATAAGTAGTGGGAGGGGTTTAACCTGTTAATACTCTTTTGGGTTACATTATGTGGTCTATAGTCTAGTTGTATGTCCCCTGCTTGATAGGAGTAGTAGGCAAAGGTAAATCAGTATAATCTTTTGTGTGTGTGTGTGTGTGTGTGTGTGTGTGTGTGTGTGTGTGTGTGTGTGTGTGTGTGTGTGTGTGTGTGTGTGTGTGTGTGTGTGTGTGTGTGTGTGTGCAAGTGTAATGACCCAATTGCTGTATACTGGTGGCTAGAGAGAACACATGGTGGTGGGTAGAGAATACCTCAGGCTTGAAACCTGTAGCTTTGTTGCAGGTGGCAAGGGCCTGAATTCCCTACCCACCACCATTTGTAAAGAATTTGCAGATTTTTGCCTCGTATTTGTTTTTTTCTGTTCCTCATAAAATCTGTGGTTTCTGTATTTTTGTTTTCTTACACAGTGAGTAGTGCAGTGGTGCACTGGTAGCATTGTTGCCTGACAGGTACAGGTTCTCTGGTTTGATTCTTGGCTGGGGTGCATTGGCTTTTGTTCCAAATCAGACTTTCCTGGTTAACAAATGTTAAATAAATAAAAATAGGCATTTGAATTTCAGACTTCATATTCTTCAGAAAGTACATGGTAACACAAAACCTTTTATTCTAGCAATTTTCTAAGTTTATAACATGTGTATTGAAATTTGTACCTATTTTTGGGACAGTATTCCCCCATTACTGGCTTTGTTTTTTTACTGCTAAGGTTGAGGGCTATGGTGAGAACTGAATTTGCTGAATATGTCTGGGGGCTGTAATCCCCCATTATTGGCTTTGTTCAGGTGTTTGTGCTAAGAGGTTGACAGCTATGGTGAGAACTGAATTCACTAAATGGTAGCCATTTAAGTTTTAGTCTTCCTCTCTTTCACAAAATAGATGATTTGGCATAGTGGTATGTTTCTCTGACTGTTTTGCACGGGGTCCTGGGTTCAATACTTGGCAATGAAATGTATGGTGGTAACACAACATTTTATTCTAGCAACTTTCCAACATTATACAAGCAATGTTTAAACTGTGTCCCTAATTTTTTGGGCTTTTGCCCCCCCAATAAATGTTGGCTTTTTTCCAGATTTCTTGTGCTGCAAAGTTCAGAGATATAGCTGAGTGTCAAGTAGATTTTACAAGAAGCTGAGAGTTGCAGAGGAACGAAAGTTTAGTGCTGCTTATGCTGAGTCTGCTTGCATTGTTAATAGCCCAGCAGGTAGTGTACTTGCTTTTGATGCAGAAGGCTTTGGGTTCTACTCCCACAGCAGGTAGAAGCATTGCTAATACTGTACTGTGTTGTAGAGGGGGTGGATGCTGCAGTCCTTCGTGGCGAAGATACCTAGTAACTATGAACCTGTTATCAATTTGCCATGCATTACCTATTGCAATATTACTAGCTTATCATTTTTTAATGCAACATAGGCAATCTACTCCTCAAGGGCAACAGTCACTTTATTTGTAGATGAAACAATGAAATATAAATTGTTTGCTAGCAGCAACCTCTTCATTAGTTACAGATTTATTTAATGTGGAATTATTTGTACGACTTTTACTTCTTCAGAGATTGTACATATTTAGTGATACTGGTGGATTGTAGAAGTTTTAGTATACTTTTATGATGGAAATGTTCTGAATTGGGCAGTTTTGTCATTATTGGGGCATGCAATTTTTTCATTGTTTACTGGAAAAATGTTCAAAACAATAAATTTAAAATGCCCTCTAACAAATGTTCTGTATTGTACAAGGAATATAATTTAATTCAACCAGGAAGGCGCATCAAAGAGAATGTGCATGTTTCATGTGTAAGGGGCCTATGATTTGAAAACAGCCCAAAGTTAATCTTTATCTGCCACTGGCAAAATGTATTTTCTTTGAATGTGGGTTTCAATGCTGTTTCAACGAATGTGAGTTTCAAGGGCAGAGAAGTTTTAATGCTAAGTCTGTTTTCATTGTGAGACTGTATTGCTTTGTTTAGCAGATGTCTTCATGTTTGTGGTGTAAAATGCAAAATAAAACTTTCAAATGAAGTCCAAATCATCGTAAAAGTAAAGCAGTATGCACATTAGTGTTTATGGTAAATGGGGTGAAATAGCCAAGCAATGGATCATTGGAATGTCTGCAGGGGGAGGCTCCATTCGACCATGATTTTGTGAGGGGGAAGGAAGGCAAACTCAAAGACAGCCTCGTCTGAACTATATATCTCGACTGTCTAGATTTTCACAGAATGAATAGATTTTTGCTTCTTATTTTTGGTTTGTTCCTCAAACAATTTGTGGTTTTCTGGCAAATCATTTAGGAACTGAGTCACTAAATAATGACAGACACTAACTTTCAGACTTAATAACCTTCAGGAAAATGCATGCTAAAGCAAGATCTGCTATATTATATAGTTTATACAAGAGCAATTTGTAGTACTGTGTATATGTTCCCCCAATATATTTGGCCTTGTCCAGATTTCCTGCATTAACAGGTTGAGAGGTACATGCAAATAAATTGCTTTATAGAATTAGGCATATCCAAACCTCTCAACTGTCCCCAATTTTGGCTTAAAATGTTGCTCTTCCCCTAATAATCCCTCTGCAAAATGACAATTATGAAAGAAAACGTGGAGGGTTTACAATTAATAAATAACTGTAATAATCAGAGTTATAAATTACCTTTATTTCAGAAATGCATGTAGATTCTTTTATTTTGTCAGCTACTCAAGTTAACAGTACTAATATTAAAAAAGTGTCCCTTCTTTGACAAGTTCCCAGCTGTATTGGGTGGCTATTTTATATTTTTGCATCACATTTTTGGTCCATTTTTCATAAAATGGTGGGGTTTTTTGCCAAATTAGTGGCAAATCATTAAAGACTGAAGTTAGAAAGTAATGACAGACATTTGAGTTTCAGATTTCATACCCTTCAGAAAATTCATACTAATGCAATACCTACTATTCTATTATCTTTTCTAAGTTCATAAGAGCAATATTTAAAAATTGTCCCTGTTTTTGGGCCTTTATCCCACTTCTCTGCATGGTTTTGTCCAGATGTCTTGCTCTAAGGTTGAGAGGTATGACAAATGTGTCAGGGCCATCACAGTCAGAAATATTTCAAATTGTGACATACTTGTTGCACCCCACTCCCCCATGTAGTAACTCTGCATGTGTCCAAGCAAGGCAAGGAGCAGTTATGCAGTGTAAATGTGCAGAGTATCCTCCCATCCAAGGTAGACACAAGTACTACAGTGGCTTTTCAACTGTCCTTGATTTTGCAGAATGTTCTGGTTTCTGTCATATTTTTATACTGCCGATTTATGCTCATTATTATTCAGAAAGTGCCTGTTGCTCTGTGTTTAAGTAGCAATGCTTTAACGACCATCAGGTAAGCTTGTCTGAGATTGTAAGATGCAAGTAAGTTTTAAATAAGCATACTGTTAAAGAATTGCCAACACTGAAAGCCTTTCTGTTGTTGCCATGCAGAGAATACTTACATAACTAGGTAACGTATAAGCCTTGGGTATTGAAATGCATATGACAGTATTTGTAATAAAGGACAGGATTACATTATTTTAAGAAGCTCATTACATTTGTTGGAAACTTGCAGTCATCTTTGCAGGCTTTACCTGCAAATTAAACAGAATGCCAGTCTATCGTGTGTGATCCATAACCTGTGCAGTAATCCTTTAAGCAATGTATGTTGAGCTTGTTTCTTGTTTGCTTTTCATTTTTTACTTTGACCAAGTTTTCCCCATGAAACAAGTAGATAGTTGTTGTCAGGCAGCAGGTCTTTTTTGGATAAGAAACATTTTTACAAGTGTGGATAATCAGTATCACAGAGATTGCTACTTTCAGCATGTTACTTGGTACTTTAATAAAGCTGAATGTTGTTGTTGTGTCTTTCGGCTTTTCCCGGTTAGGGATCGCCACAGCGGGACTCTGGTCTGCTAATGATTGGCAGTAGATTTTTACGTGCCAAGTTGCCAGCCCTGACGCACAACCTTCAACGAAGGTATGCCCAATCATGCATGTAAAGCTGAATATAAATTATAATTAGAACTGAAGTGCAAGGAGAAGTGGTTTGAGTTGAGTGCTACGTGTTTTTCTTATGCTTGATTTTGACTGGCATTCCAGTAATCTATTTAAAATGTAATTTATTTTTTCATGCCTCACAACCTTTTTGTTTCCATCTAGATATTAAGTAAGCTGTCATGCAGCCAATGCATTGAAATATTTTTTTTCTTCTACACTTCATTTCATTTTATTGGACTCTCATAATGATGGTTTGGCACCTAAAGCAGCGTATTTAATTAAAGTTACAATTTTTGTGGTTTTGAGCATAGCTCTTCCCCTTTCTAGTTGGCCACACCCATTCCCATTAACCCCAACCATTCAGCTGTCTCCTGCAGCCCCCCTTTGATTTGAAGTCACCAGCTGCCACTGGTCCTCTCTAATATAGGAGAGTGCTGGACATCCCCCTAATGTAATGTCTTCTCTGGTAAGATCAAACCACAACATGGTCTCCTGAGCTGTAAAAATAAAACCTGGAACCCCTATCCCTGAAATGTTCAGAAAATACTCTAAGGATAATTTTCTACAAGTGATAAACTTGGGAAATTTCAAGCCCCCCAAACCTTGAGAACTCTACTGTCTATGGGGAACTGTTCACAGAAACCCAATACAAGCATGTTAATAGCTGCAGAGAGGAAGCTGTACCCACCAGGAATAAGTACAGAACTAACTCAAAAAACAAGCTACCCTGGTGAAATCACAACATTAATAGGTTGTATAACAGAAGGAAGAAAATCATGTTAAAAAATTAGGAGATGAAGCATCCAGCAGGATAAAACCATTCTCATCAACTAAACAACAACTCAGAAGAAAAATAGTCTACCAAAGCTAAATGTGAGATAAATTTGGTCTTCCAGGCCAAGGGCATCTGTAAGGCATTCTATAGCTATGTCTACAACCTCAAAGGCAATACACAATTGTATGCAGAACTCATTGATAATACAGCCACTGAAACTGAGCCAAAAGATGTAGCAAACCTTGTGACAGACAAATTCAGCTCTAAACATACCCCTCTCTATCCCCAGCTTCCCTTACGGAAATACCATCCACTACAACTCTCTTTACTATCAGTAGGTAACAGATCCTCAATTCTATCACTAAGGTTAATATCACTGCATCGATGGGCCCTAACAATATCCAAGTTGCCTTCAAAACAGTATCAAGTATGACATATCAGACCCCCTGGAATCACTAATCATAGCCATTAAACAGGCTTCACTCCTCAAAAATGGAGAACAGCAGTTGCCATCCCTCTGCACATAGGCTGTCCATCTACAGACCCTGGAATCAACAGACCTATAGTTTCATAGGTGTTTACTAGGCTAATGACCACAAGGGCTTTTTTAAGCCTAGTCATGCATCCCAAAGCTCTGAAAACTTCTGCTAAGTGTAAGCATGGGCCTGGGAGATGAACCATTTACAGGTTACCTGTGTGCATTAGAGAGATGGGTGCCCAAACCAGGGATAAATTTCCGGCTTCCCATCCAAATGTCTAAGTTGAATTGAGTTAGAATAATGACAAAGCCAGTCAGCCCAGCAGAAAAGCACAAAATTAAATAATCCACAATAATCAACAAATGGTTAAGCGCTTTCGTTTAAAACCTCTCATTGTGCCAGAACAATCACTATTGGTTACATGTGATCTTCACAGTCTTTTCAATGCAATACCCCAAGACACTGGGTTGACTTGGTTTAAAGATATACTGTCACAATATGGTGGCTTGGGCTCTACAGATCTAGAAGTTATTTTCTCCTTTTTTGAACTTCGTTCTGAACAACAATTTAACATTTGAAGGAGAATTTTACAGACAAAATCAAGGAGTGGCAATGGGCACAGCTTGTGCTCCATTATTTGCAAATGCAGTTATGCTGTGGTGGGAACTACATAAACTTTTTCAAACATCTTTGTTTAAAAACTGTCTCGTATACTATTGGTATTTGAATGATTTGTTTTTTAGACAGGCACATGTGAGCAACTAGATACATTTGTTTAGTGCATGCAGAGGAGTACTGATTTTTTAGAATTCTCTTACCTAGTTAGTAATGAGACTATTAACTACCTTGACATTAGTTCATCTAAAAGGTTAGATGGCACATTGAACACCAAAGTTTATAGGAAACCAACACACTGCAAGACATATTTACACTTAATATGTCACCACCCTATGCATGAGAAAAAATGTATTGTCAGGAGCCAATTGCTTCGAGCATCAAGACTTACAACAGAGAATTTGGAACATTTAATAGAATCCTCCTTACTGAAGGATATATTTAGTGAGCGGGGGTACCCACCCAAATTATTAGATAAAATAGCTACAGAGGTATGGACAGGAAGACCTAATAGATTTGCACCCATTATAAAATATGGGTTTACGAACAAAACACGTACCACAGGGATGGGTATGTATATAGATACCCCTCACACAAATAATACGGTTATGTGTTATTCAACAGACTCAAGGGAGATTGAAAAATTTATTACTAACATTTGGATGTTGTTGCAATCAGGTAACGATATTTGTCATTTATTCAATACCCACCCAACATTTACATATAGAAATAAGTTACATTTTAAAGTAATGTTAGAAAGAGCAGGTCATATGAAAGGTGTTCCGTTGACTAGGAAATGTGAACACTGTTCTTACTGTAGTTTTATTAACATCAATAGGAATGATGATGCATTAAAAAACATAAAATTTTGGGATGGACGCTTAGTGTTGAATTGTAATGCACAGAAAATTAGCTACTTAGCTGCATGCTGTACATGTAATGCATTTTATATTGGAAAAACTAACAATTCACTTAAGCAACGTATTTATCAGTACTTGTACAGTATTAAGAAATATGACAGTAAAAGTGCATTAGCTAGACATTCTACCTATTGTGAAGGGTTTAAAAAGTTTACGTTCCTGAAATGAGAGCAACTTTTGTTAGAACCTACAGGGGGTGATTGGGAAAACAAACTGCTACATAGAGAAATGATGCCTTAGTTAAGATTTGAAGTTAATTACCCACCAGGACTAAATAACAATTTCTATATCCAGTGAGCTAAAAAGAAGAGCTTTGCAAGTTTGATAACTATTTTATTATGTAAAATTAAGCCTGGTTAGTGAAATTGTTACATTTTAAGAAAAAGTATCTACTGATGAGCTTTTAATTGATTGTGGATATTTATTGGTTGCAGATGTATGTAATGAGGTATGTTTTTTTAAAGCTGCTAGTTGATTTAACTGCTTGGTTCTGAAGATGTCTGCTGTTTCAGACAAAAGTGCTTAACTGTTTGTTGATTATTGTGGATTATTTAATTTCGTGCATTTCTGCTGGACTGACTGGTTTTGTCGTCATTCTACTACACGAGTTTCTTAGCTGGGGAATTGTTGGATTTATTGGTTTACTTGAACTGGGTTAGGAAGGAACTCTTCTTCACATGGATGTCACAATAGTCTCATATGCAAGCAAAAGAGAGCATTACCATGGAAAATATCAACAATGACATAGGAAACCTCCAGACTCTGGTTTCAACCCAATCTGGTTTCATCAAGGCAAGTTATGCATGCTAAACTTGAACTTCTCTGAGAAGCTCAATAAAGGAATGGACAAGCAATGGACACACTAGAGGAAGCAACATCATCAACGTGGTTATCACCAACATAGGAGACCATTGCTCCACACCAACAGTCAGTTCCTCCTTGGTTAAATCTGACCACAGACTGATCACAATGGAAATCTCCATTTCACCTACACCCCCCACTAAGGTGGCCACCCTGAAAAACATCTCTAAAGCTGAATTTGGGCTCCTAAAAGCAGAGGTGGCTAACTTCTTGGCACCTATGCCAATGGAAAATAGCTGCATGACTGCCAAATCATACACCAATGCACTGTATGAGCATGTACAGAAATGCATGGACCTTGCCATACCAAACAGAACTAAGGCACTCTCCTCCAAAAAAGCAAGCCAGTCTAGTACTCCCCAGCCATTAATAAACTCTACAACAGAAGGAAGAAACTGCTGCAGAAAAACTGAAGTCACAAGACTGGAAAACCTCCCTTATCAGTCAACAAAAAGCTGAGATCCCTTATCAAATCCTCTAAAGCCAGCTATGCAGACAGAATTGCGTCTGACACCAAAAACAACCACAAAACCTTCTATAGCTATATCAAAAACCTCAAAGGCAATACCCAGATTTGCTCTGAGTTATTGGATAATGACCTCTCCTATACTGAGCCAACAGATATAGCCAGCATACTGGCTGACAGATTCAGTTACAAGGACACTATCACTATACCAGATGAAAGCCTGGTACCCACCATTTCTACAGCACAGGTAAAAACTGCATTCTCCAAAGTCAATAATACAGTGCGCATAGGACCTAGTAAGATTCCTGGCTGTGTCCTACATGAGCTACAAAATGAACTTGCACCATATCTGTGTACCCTGTTCAATCACAGCCTTACCTCAGGCTATGTCCCTAAGAATGGCACACTGCTACAGTCATTCCACTCCATAAAGGGGGAGCAACTACAGACCCTGGGAACTATTGCCCCATTAGCCTAACAAGCCTGGTATGCAAAGCTATGGAGAGCAGCATCATGGACATGCTTAACAAAGGTATAGGCAATCTCCAAACTCTTGACCCCACACAGTTTGGCTTTGTCAAGGGGAGATCCTACCTGCTGAACCTGGTTGACTTCTTCGAGGCAGTCACCAAGGCTGTGGATGAGGGTAAGGCAATGCATACAGCCTACCCTGACCTGGCCAAAGCCTTTGATACCATTCCCCATTCAGGTATCATTGATAAACTCACCAAACTAGGCATCGATCCTTACATCACTAGGTGGTTTGCAAATTGGCTCACAGACAGGACCCATAGAATGAAAGTTGCGGATTCCAAGACAGAATGTCGATCAGTCACAAGTCAAGTCCCACAGGGCTCAGTCCTGGGCCCTCTTCTGTTTGTCATCTACTTCTCAGAAGTCCAGGCCAACACAGAATGACTCTGGTTGACCAAGTTTGCTGATGACTGCAAGCTACGAGTCATTATCAACTCACCAAGTGATGTAGACATCCTACAAAAGGGCTTCTCTGAGACCAATGACTGATGTTGTTATCATCACCTTTGGAAAAAACTCAGTTCCCATAAATTACCTCATTGATGGGAGCCCACTGAACACTGAAGGGGCCATAAGAGATCTGGGCACCCAGGTCGACAGCCACCTCACCTTCAACCACCACATTTCCACTGTGGTCAGAAAGTCCTTCTACATGGCACATCTTATAACCAAAGGTTTTGCATCCAGGAAGAAAGAGATCATCATCCCTCTCTATTCATCCCTCATTAGACCAATCATAGAATATAATGCCCCATTTGGCATGTACTTGACTAGACACCTATAACAGCTGGAGAGGCCACAAAAGTACCTCACAAAATAAAGAATCCTAGGTCTTAGACACATGACCTATATGGACAGGCTCAAGAAACTTCAGCTTTTCTCAGTCTCTTATAGTCTACTTAGAGGTGATCTCTGCTTGACTTACAAAGCCATGTCTGACCGAGCCTTACTTGAAATGCTACACCTAAAGAAATCCCAATCCCCTACGCCATATGCTCCGGAGATCACAACCTCATTACCGCAATTAACAGAACATGCTGGAGGGACAGGTTCATCTCCCAAAGACTGCCCATACTCTGGAATAAGCTTCCCATTCATGTCAAGTAGAGCACCTCACTGGCTCTCTATAAGAGAAATCTTGACAAGTGAATGGTTAACAGAAAGTTCACTAAAGAGATCATTCCAGTTGCACTACTGGATATGGACACTTTGAAATAACATCAGGTAACACGGTGCCTGAGAAATTTTTATTTTTTTTGTGGGCTATGCTTGTAAAGGATCCAGGGCCATTAGCTTAGTACACACCTATGAACAAGGGCAAATGTGGCCATACTGTACCTTGACGTGACAAAGACATTTGACATATATTATTTCACATTGTAACAAATCTAACAGGAATATGCACCAATGGATTTTTCTTATTTTAATTGACTTATGTGTGTGTGTGTGGTGTGAGTGTGAGAGTGAGTGAGTATAATTTTAACTTTTACTTTACTGACTGTATTTTCATTGCAATCATGGATTTTTTGTCATGTTGTGTAATACCATCATTTTTCAATAGTATTACATAAATATAAATGCATTGTCTTCATATTATATTGTTGTTCATGGAGCTTTTCTACCTGAGACTCCATTGAAAACAGGCTCTTCTTGGCCCAATGGACTATCCCAGTAAACAAACTGTAAAATAAATAAATAAATCCCACTTAGGCATTGTTGACAAACTCAAGAAGATAAGTATAAACTCTTATGTCAGGCTGCTGTGTTCTTGGCTTTGGAGAGTGTTTTTTTTACTTGTGCAGCTGTGATTACAGGAACTTTGCATTCTTCCAGTATAGAGTTGGGCCCTTTAGGGGATGAGAGAGGGGTAAAGTTAGCACTGAACCTATCTGCAAGGGTGTTGGCAATATCAGTTGGTTCTGTATATTTAGTGCCATTGTGCCTCCAAACTAGTCATGATATATTAGGAAGGATTGTAGTCTACACTTTTATGGCAGGAAAAGATAGCCTATGCTCATCTGAGCTGGGAATTGGGTTCAAGTTCTTATTGTGCCTTTATTCAATTAGCTAGAGGGATAGCTTGTTTAAAATCTGAATCTCTGTGCCTGAGGCATTTGGCAACATTTGTCGACCATGCCACTTGAGAAGAGTGTTGCTGGTGTCTGCTAAACTCTACAAAAGCCAAGACTTACATTACCATGTTCATTGTTTTGGTACTTGTGTTTTGCTAAATTAAATGTTTCTGAGTTGAATATTTGTACTTTTTGACCCTTTTTACAGTCTTTAGTTAGAACTGCCTTGGTTCCACTTTCATGAGAGTAGAGGAGATCCAAGTCATTTTCTGACCTGAATTGTGTAAAGGAGTGAGTGCTGTTTTTGAATGGCCAAAGGGCCTTGTTTGTTTTTTTTTTCAATTGAATCTCTGCTGTTATTTAAGCATCACAGGTGTACAATGTTTGGCTCATAACCTATGAGCTCTGAGGCATTTGGGGATATTTGGCAACCATGCTACTTGAGAAGAGTTGATGATTTCTGCTAAACTCTACAAAAGCTAAGACATACATTGCCATAGCCACTGTTATGGCACTTCTTTTTTGCATTGTTTTGTCACAGTTGAATTAACTAAGTGTTTGTGTGAAATATCTGTAATTGTTGACATTTTTACTGCCTTTAGATAGAACTGCTTCAGTTCCACTTAAGTGAAAGAAGAAGAAGAGAACGGAGTCATTTTCTGGCCCGGGACTACGTAAAGAAAAAAAAAAAGTGTGCTGTTACTGATTGGCCACAGGGCCTCGTTTGTGTGTTTTTTTTTTAAATTGAATTTCCACTCCTGTTTAAGTGTCACAATTGCACAATGCCTAGCTCAAAACCTATGAGCAAGCTAGGAATTACATTACTATACCCATGGTTTTGACACATCACATTTTTTGGCACAGCTGCATTAATTGAAAGTGTTTCTGTGTTGAATAACTATAATTTTGACCTTTTTCACAATCTTTAGTTAGAACTGCTGCTCTCCACTCAGTGGCGCCTAGCAGTAATTTGTATAGATAATGATATTTTGCAGTATAATTCACCCTTGTAATCTATGCAGATTCTGATCTCTCACAGTATAAAAGTTTCCCTTAAAATATCTTTACTGTCTAGAAAAGATTTTTTTTTAACTATGAGAACATCTAGTTTGTGCATAGCTAAGCATTGCTCATCAAGTTCTGTGTTATTGACCTATTATTTTTTTCTTTATGCTGTTCTCATTAGGGGTCATGGCAGTGGATCATCTGGTTCCATTTCTTCCTGTCCTCATCATCTTGCTCTGTCACACCAGCTGCCTGCATGTCAGCTCTCTCACCACATCCATAAAGGTTATTTTAGGCCTTGCTCTTTTCCTCTTATCTGGCAGCTCCATTCTTACCACCCTTTTCCCAGTACAACCAGTATCCCTCCTCAGCACTTGACAAAACCAAACACAATCTTGCATCTCTGGCTTTGTCTTCAAACAGTCCAACCTGAGCTAACCCTCTAATATACTGATTCCTAACCTTATCCATCCTCATCACACCCAATGCAAATTTTAATATCTTTAACTCCGTCACCTCCAGCTCAGACTCCTGTCTTTTTTTTCAATGCCAAATGCAAAGAAAACGCTTAGTGTAAATGCTGGTTTGTTTGTGTCTTTCGGCTTTTCCTGGTTAGGGGTCACCACAGCGGAACTCCGGTCCACTAATGATTGGCAGTAGATTTTTACGTACTGGCTTGCCGGGCCTAATGCACAACCTTCAATGAAGGAACGCCCATTCACGCATGTCACCACGCAGAAGACGCTCGGAGAATCGAACGGGCAACATCTAACTGTGAGGCGACAGTTCAACAACGAAAAACTAAAACCAGCAACGTTGCAGGGTAAAAACTTTAATAGCACATTCAAGAACACAAAGTTTTCAGCTACAACTCCCTTCTTCAGTGTGTAGTAAATTATTAAAACAAAAAACAGGTTCAAATAAAATTCTAAAACCACAGCCCACCAATAAAAACACATCATTAATTGAATCAACAGTTAATTAAATCAACACTATCCAAAATTTAAAGACATATTTGTTTTTGTTTCAACACTGGTTTGAGACTAACAGTTCCATTTAAACCAGGCTCTTTGTCAGCATTTGTGTTGATATGGGTATTAACCATACATTCCAAATTAGAGTGTTACAAATAGTCCAAGCAAATGTGAGGGAGTGACTTGAATAATAGATTGGAAGTAACAGAATATATGTGGATACTCAAGTTGAATGCTGACAAAGAGCCTGGTTTAAATGGAACTGTTAGTCTGAAACAAGTGTTGAAACAAAAACAAATGTGTCTTTAAATCTTGGATAGTGTTGATTTAATTAATTGTTGATTCAATTAATGATGTGTTTTTATTGGTGGGCTGTGCTTTTAGAATTGTATTTAAACCTGTTTTTTGTTTTAATAATTTACTACACACTGAAGAAGGAAGTTATACCTGAAAGCTTTGTGTTCTTGAATGTGATATTAATATTTTCGTCAATGCCACCGTCTCCAATCCATATAACATAGCTGGTTTCACTACCCTGTTGCAGACGTTCCCTTTCATTCTTACTGGTACCAGTCTGTAACAAATCACTCCTGACACTCTTCTCCACCCACTCCACCCTGCCTGTACTCTTCTTCACCTCTCTTCCACACTCACCACTACGCTGAACTGTTGATCCCAAGTATTTAACTCATCTACCTTTGCCAGCTCTACTCCATGCATCATCAGCATTGCTCTATCCTACCTATCATTCACACACATATATTCTGTCTTAGTCCTGCTGACCTTCATTCCTCTCCTCTCTAGAGCATATCTCCACCTCTCTAGTGACTCCTGAATCTGTTCCCTACTTTCACTACAGATCACAATGTCATCCTCAAACATCATAGTCCACGGGGACTCCTGTCTGATCTCATCTGTCAACCTGTCTGTCACTATTGCAAATAAGAAAGGGCACAGAGCTGATCCTTGATGTAATCCTACCTCCACCTTGAACTCATCCATCACTCCTACCGCAGACCCCACCACTGGCACACTACAGTTGTATATATCCTGTACCATTCTTACATACTTCTCTCCTACTCCCGTCTTCCTCATACAGTCTCACAACTGCTCTCTAGGCACCCTGTCATATGCTTTAAGTGCACAAAGACACAATGCAACACCTTCTGACCTCTATACTTCTCCATCAAAACCCACAGAGCAAACATCACATCCGTAGTGCTCTTTCCTGGCATGAAACCATACTGCTGTTCACTAATTATCACCTCCCTTCTTAACCAAGCTTCCACTATTCTTTCCATAACTTCAAGCTGTAACTGATCAGTTTTATCCCTCTGTAGTTACTACAACTTTGCACATCACCCTTATTCTTAAAAATTGGTACCAAAATACTTCTTCACCACTCTTCAAGCATCCTCTCACTTTCTATGATTTCATTAAACAATCTGGTTAAAAACTCCACTGCCATCTCTCCTAAACACCTCCATGCCTCCACAGGTATGTCGTCTGGACCAACAGCCTTTCCATTCTTCATCCCCTACGTAGCTGTCCTTACTTCCTCCTTGCTAATCTGTTGCACTTTCTGATTTACTTTTCCCACATCATCCAACCTTCTCTCATTTTCTTCATTTAACAGCCCCTCAAAGTACTCTTTTCATCTGCTCAACACACTCTCCTCACTTGTGAGTACATTTCCCTTGTTATCCTTTTACACTCTTACCTGCTGCATATCTTTCCCAGCTCAACCCCTCTGTGTAGCCAGTCGATACAAGTCCTTTTCTCTGTTCTTAGTGTCCAACGTTTCATACAACTCTCCATACACCGTGTATCCTTAGCCTTCACCACCTCTCTCTTCAGCATATTCAATAATTATATTGTTTCATACACCTCTCCATACACCGTATCCTTAGCCTTTACCACCTCTCTCTTCAGCATACTCAATAATTATATTGTTTCATACACCTCTCCATACACCGTATCCTTAGCCTTCACCACCTCTCTCTTCAGCATATTCAATAATTATATTGTTTCATACACCTCTCCATACACCGTATCCTTAGCCTTCACCACCTCTCTCTTCAGCATACTCAATAATTATATTGTTTCATACACCTCTCCATACACCGTATCCTTAGCCTTCACCACCTCTCTCTTCAGCATATTCAATAATTATATTGTTTCATACACCTCTCCATACACCGTATCCTTAGCCTTCACCACCTCTCTCTTCAGCATATTCAATAATTATATTGTTTCATACACCTCTCCATACACCGTATCCTTAGCCTTCACCACCTCTCTCTCTTCAGCATATTCAATAATTATATTGTTTCATACACCTCTCCATACACCATATCCTTAGCCTTCACCACCTCTCTCTTCAGCATACTCATTAATTATATTGTTTCATGCACCTCTCCATACACCGTATCCTTAGCCTTCACCACCTCTCTCTTCAACATACTCAATAATTATATTGTTTCATGCACCTCTCCATACACCATATCCTTAGCCTTCACCACCTCTCTCTTCAACATACTCAATAATTATATTGTTTCATACACCTCTCCATACACCTTATCCTTAGCCTTCACCACCTCTCTCTTCAGCATACTCAATAATTATATTGTTTCATGCACCTCTCCATACACCGTATCCTTAGCCTTCACCACCTCTCTCTTCAACATATTCAATAATTATATTGTTTCATACACCTCTCCATACACCGTATCCTTAGCCTTCACCACCTCTCTCTTCAGCATACTCAATAATTATATTTCCTTCACTCCTCCCTAGTAGATCTGTATCCATGGATATATACCTCCTCTCTCTCTCTCTCTGTGGTCAGTCTGGTTGAGATTGGTATTCTATGGCATTGTAGTAATTGTCTCATGTACACGGACACCACAGTTATTCTTAATAAAACAGAAAAAAGTATGTGACAGGTATAAACACACTTTAATGTTGCAGGTAAAACTGTCTCATAAAACCAAAACTAATCTTATAGAGGCTGGCAGTGACACTTGCAGCACTCCTACTGCACAGGGTAAAGACCCTTCAAATAAAACCACTTATGCTGACACACTTGCAGGTAGCCTTCCTAAAACACTAAGAACTCCTGCACAGCACAATCAAATTGGGTCTATGATATTCCGTCGAATGGCTATTCAGCGAATACTCATTTGAATACCTATTTATGAAAGCCACTCTTCAGCAAACTGCGGATTTTAATTAGGGTACACAATGTGCACCCCCCCCCAGCTAATTATACCAACATCAAAGTCACACTACAGTGAGGAAAAGGGCAAATTACAGACTGTGGCCAACTGCTGGTTTGACCTAGTTAAAATCTGCCATTCGCTGAAGAGCGGCTTCGATAAATAGGTATTAGACTAATGGGTATTTGCTGAATAGCCATCCGATAATGTGTCATAGACCCAACAAATGGTCCTCAGCCATAATGTAAACACTCTGCTAAAACACTACCCACAGCTACACAAAATAGCACTGTATCCAGTGCCCCTACTGCTGAGCTATTAAGGCAAACCAGCACTCAGCCAAATTTCCTGGTCTTTGATGGTTCTGCAGTGAAACAGACTGATATTTCCTTCACCAGACTGAGTAAAGAGGGAGTCATGGTTAGATACCTTTCTGGGGCTAGGATATGTGATGTCACTCAGGTCTCTTAACCACAGGTACCGTTATGACTCTGTCATAGTCCATGTGGGTTTTAATGACCTTGACTATATGAAATGAGACATGATCAAGCTCACTGATTAGGTGTCTCTGGCAGGTATGAGCCTAGCATTGAGCAGCATACTGTCTTCTACAAGGATGATGCCATGTTGCCAACAGAAAGTGATTGAGTTTATCAATTGGTTTAGCATCTGGAGTCACTCCAAGGGGGTACAATATTTGACAGTTTGGAAGGATATGGTTGATGGACCATCCTGCTTTGCCAGATTTGGTCTGCACTTATCCCCTCTAGGCTTGGATATTACCAAAAACATTTTCCAATCCTATAGTGCCTTTTTTAAGGCAATGCCACACTGATAAACCTCCTGACTTAACTGAACCGATGAAGGAAAACCTGAAGGTGATATTGCTAAATGCTATAAGTCTTAACAAGAAGCTCAACTCCCTGCAAGCCTTTCTTTCCTGGAGAGTGTAGATATTTGTGCAGTAATGCAGACATAGTTTAAAGTAGTGGAAGGTACCGTGGCAGTGCAGGGGTATAACAACCTTCACATCTTTACACCAGCTACTGCACAGGAGGAACTACATGTAGAGTTCTCAGTTGATATTAAAAACATCACATACAGACTAAAGTGTATGCCCCACTGCGACTCATACATGTCCATTTTACCATAAACAGGGTCTCATACCTTATCATTGCAACCTATAGGTCCCCCTCCATATCACAAAAAACCCATACCATCTACCTCAATGTACTAGTGCCCCTCATAATTCAACCCAATACAATCTTCATGGATGATCTCAACTCCTCCCAATAAAATGGAAATCCTGCACAACTTCTAATGCACAAGCCCAGCAATTCTTAAACATTTATAATACCAACATCCTGGAACAGTCTGTCCATCCCCCTATCAGGGGTACAAACATCCTTGACCTCCTAATCATGAACATGTGGGAGTGATGCTCCTCACCCAGTGTAATGTCCTTGCTCATCAGATCTGACATAAGGAAGTATTGTTTTAAATAAAAATTAAATCCTGGGACCCAGCAAAATCAAAATCTTTTAGGAACTATTACAAGGGTAACTTCTCTCTACTAAGTGACATCTTGGCTAAATTCCAAGCACCCCCCCCCCCAAAAAAAAACCCAGTATACACCATATGATGTGCCAAGCTATTTACAAAATCCTTGTGTAGCCATACTGATTGCTGGATACAGTGAAATGTGCCCATTTATATTTAGAATAAGACAAACACAAAAGATAGGCCACCCTGGTGGAATCACAATATCAATCTGTTATACAAAAAAAAGAAAAAGCATCTTGGCCTTGAGTATGAGGAATAAAGCCATACATAATAAAGGCCCCCTTACAAATCTAAATAGGCAACTAAGAGGGTTATTTACTACTTCGAAGGCTAAATATGAAGAAAAAGTAGCTTCTCAGGCAAAGAACAACCACAAAGTCCTCTACAGCTATGTCTGTAACCTCAAGGGAAATGCACAACAATGTGCAGAACTTATTGTAAATAATAGCATCAGCTACACTGAACCTGAGGCTACTGCCAACCGTTTGGCTGACAGGAAAAGGTCAAATCCCCACCCCCCCCCAAGTAATCCAAAGGAAATAACACATAACATAATCCCCTGACCATTACTAGAAAACAAGTCATGAATGAACTTGCCAAGCCAAAAACACTGCATTGGTGGGCTTTGATAACATCCTGGGATGCTTACTAAACAGCATGCAGCACTTTTCCGCTGAAGCCTACAGTCAGGTTTTGTGCCTGTGTAATGGAAGATGACTACAGTCATTCTTGTCGCTCTTCTTATGTGCATTAAGAAGACGGTTAGGTTTGGTGTTCATTTAAGTAATTTACTGTATACAAATTCATCAGGATGGATAGTAGGAACATTAAACCTTAACAAACTATTTAACTAACTGACTGATTACATACTTGCATGCTCACACTCTGGCTGCTCACTCAAAATGGCACTCTTGCTTGCACGTGCTCAGTATTTATATGCATGTGCTCACTCACTGGAAAGCTTTATATCACATACACTGCTCTACATCCTCCCTCTTTACTGAGCTGTCTCATATAAACAATGACATTTTAATAGGCATGCAATTATACAGACACTAATAAAGAAGAACAACAGTCATGTTCAGGTTGCCATGTATCTGGAAGTAGGTTTTGATATGCAACCTGATCTTGTGATATAATGGTTAGGACTGGGTTTAGTAACAGAGACAGTCAATGGGGAATGTTCTGCTTGAGTAGTCTTAGGGATTTTCTCAAAAATAGGGATTGCTGACAATGTCCTCTGGAAAAGGAACACTGGACAAGTCACTCTAAGAACTAGAGTCTTTGTCACAGGCAAGATGCTACAACACTGGTAACAAATGCTTCTGATTTTGTCCGAATTCCATTCCTTGTGATTCCACAATGTATGATCTCAGCTCTTGACACAAACTTTTCACAAATCCAATGAGATCAAAACCTTTTGACATCTGCTTATTCGCTATCTCCCCTTTTTGTAAAGAATGGAGTGGTTTGTTGGTTTTATCATATTAAGACTTCTGGGACAAACGCTTCAACAGTTGGGCTTTTAGTGCCTTGTTGTTCTTAGCACCTGGAACCAATAAATTACTACTGATTGGTAGTGTTGTTCTGGTTTGTGTCGGCATAAGTTTCTGGGCAGGTGAACCATGATGTTTATCACAAGGAATGTTTCTGAGATTTAACAAGTTGAGAAAAACATTGGTATTGTCACATCTGGATTTCTCTAACAGCTGTTTTACACTTTGAA
Source organism: Protopterus annectens (assembly GCF_019279795.1). Taxonomy (NCBI): domain Eukaryota; kingdom Metazoa; phylum Chordata; order Ceratodontiformes; family Protopteridae; genus Protopterus; species Protopterus annectens. The sequence goes on along the minus strand of NC_056749.1, from coordinate 317,890,845 downwards.
CTGCACATTCTGCCAAGCTGTTTGTTTATATTACGAGTAGTTCTGAATATCCTCAGTCCAAGTCCCACTATTTTGCAAATTTCTTAAACTGCTTACAATTAGATTGTACACCATTGTCAAAAATAACTCTGTGAAGAGTACAATGGACAGAAAAATGTTGCTTCAACTTAGTAATGACAATACTGGAAGTTAGGTGGGAAGAGAGTCAATCTCGAACTGATCTAAATAAGAGTCTACTAACACCAAGTAATGTTGACCATTCCACTCAAAGATATCTGTGGCTACTGTCAACTAAGGTAGTTTAGGAAAATAACTTAACTGAAGTTGTTCTTTCTGTTGATGCAGCTTTGTACTATTACATATTGAACAAGATGAAAGTACTTTCTCAATATCTCTTGAGACAGAAGGTCAAAATACTAGACCTCTCACCCTTCTTTTGGTAGAATCAGTTCCTGGGTGGCTACGATGCAAAATCTTAATGCACTCTTGTTGCAAGGACATTGGAACAATTACTTTAGAACCTTTCATGATGATACCATTGTCTAACAAAATCTCACCTCTGTATGGAAAATATGGTCACACTTTTCCTTGTAAACAAGAGTGCTTGGAAGTTCATCCTCGACTGATAAAGTGGTTGAGCTTCTGGACAATTGGATCTGAAGCTGTGCGAGTTCTGAGCTCATCAAAATGTGTGGAAGAAAAAGATTTCTCTTCCATGACCTCAAAATCAAGTTGCTCATTTTTATCCTGTTCTGTGTTTTTTCTGGATAATCTGGATAGAATATCAGCAAGATAAATACGTTTGCCTTTTCTGGAAACCAGAATGAAACCGTACTTCTGCAATTTGAGCATCATGCATCGCAGTACAGCTGGAGCTGTATGCATAGGCTTTCTCAAAATAGTGACTAGAGGTTGGTGATCAGTTTTGATCTGGATAGGTCAACCATAAATATAATCATGGAACTTTGAACATCCAAACACAATTGCCAAAAGCTCTTTCTCAAAATGAATATTGGATCTCAGTCTGGATAAGAGTTCTCAGTGCAGAGGCTACTGGTCTACCCTCTTGAAGAATGACTGCACCTAGTCCAAACTTAAAAGCATCACAGGAAAGAGTAACTGGTTTATGAACATCATAGTAACTGAGAGTTGGTGGGTTAGCAATTTTCTGTTTCATGACATTAAATACTCTTTGGTGCTGTTTTGACCATGACCAAATTACATCTTTGCATATCAGCTCTCATAATGGTGCTGAAAGGCGGCTCAGATCTGGAATGAACTTGCCTAGATAATTGACCATACCAAGAAAATGTTGTAGGGCTTAGACATCGTCTAGAGCTGGCATGCTGAGAATTGCTGTTTGCTTTAAAAGATATGATTGTAAGCCTGAACTGATAAAGTGACCAACATAATTAACTTCTCGTAGCCTGAACTTGCACTTCTGAGGATTCAGCTTGAGATTCATTTCACATGCTCTTTCCAGAACTTTCTTGAAGTTTCTGTCATGTTAGACTTCACAATTGCTTCCTACTAGAATATCATCTACTATAATAGCACATGGATAGCCAGAAAAAAATTTGCTCCATCAAATACTGAAATACTTCACTGGCAGCATTTATTACAAAAGGCATTCTCAGAAATCTATATCTTCCAAACAGAGTACTGACTGTGGTTAGCAATGAATATTTCTTGTCAAGCAAAATTTGCCAAAATTAATTCTTTGCATTTAAGGCAGAAAAAAAAACAGTGGCATTTGGCATGAAGGCAGCAGCAACTTTGACTGTATGCATTGGTTGATGAGGTATTTTTAATGCTTTGTTCAGATCGCTTGGATCAATATATATTCTGACATCATCTTAACTACTGGAACTTTGTGTGATGGTGTGACAACTAGGCTGAATTCTGGCTCTAACTTCATAGGGTACACAACAGGTAGTTTGACTAATTTGTCTGCAAAAATATCAGCATACACAGAAAAAATAGTTTGGGTAAAATTTGAGCTGTTGTCATGTGGGCTTACATGGTGGACTTCTTTATTAGGTGAAAGCAGTCCCATTTTCAATCTATCTCTGAGGCCGAATAATGACTGCATGTAGGGTTGCCACCTTTTGTTGTGGCTAAAACCTGAGTAAAGTCACACTCCTCGCATCACCAGTAACCCCGCCCACCCCTCTCCCGCCCACATTCCACCCATTTTGTGACATCACGATGACATCATCTGGCGGGAATGCCCTTTTTTTCAATTCCTGCCTGTTTTTGGCCGATTTACTATGGTTTTCTGTAAAAAAGCATAGTAAATCAGCCGATTTACAAACTCCAACAGTCCGTTTCCTTTTTTGAAACAGAATAACGGAGTTTGTACAATGCTTTCCGGACTACCAGAAATTAGCTGTTATTTAGAAGTAATACTGCTTTAGCTTGTTTTAGACTGACTTTTAGTTTTCTGATGGCACACTTTGACTAGACTTTCCAGATTTCAGTTGGGTAAGCTTAAGTTGAGACATGACACTTTAGGTGTTCTCGTTGAAATAGTGAAGTGTTTAGTGCTCACCTGGCTGTTGAGAGCTTAATATTTTTAGAGAATTGTGGGCAGTGCAGCAACAGAACTTGGAGGTGAGGCAGGAGAGAGCTTCAAGTGGTTTGCAGCTTAGTTCAAGTCTGATGTAATGTTTTTAGCAGTTGTAATAAATATTTGTTTTGGTGGGAGTAAGAGGATCAGGCCAATTTTGCAATTCTCAGTCTATACTACAGCTGCATCCTTTATAACTTTCAACAGAGTACGTCTCCACAAGGCAATAGCTCATCTTTCAACAGTCCTGATTTTGGCCATTTCCTTATTCGTCTCCCTAAAATTGACAATTTGGAGATAAAAGGTGGTGGATTATTGCGTTTAATAAATAACAGCAGCAACCAACCCCGGAGCTCCATTAAGAGCCTGAAGTCTGCAGCCGCAAAACTACTAAATCCAGATGCAAAAGGGCCACAGCAAGTGCACAGCAATTCCAAGTTTAAAACTTTTAATTTAAAAATAAATATCCCCCCCTTTATCAGTACACAGTACTTATAATGCATCGCTGCTGTCACACACCTGTCAGCCAATGCTACCTTGACTTTAACTAGAAGAGAACACAGGGAGACAGTCACCGCCCTTAAAACTTCTTAACTCCAGGGGTGGTAGAGAAGAGTGCCCCACCAGGTGTTGTGCTGTAACAGTATGGTAAGGAACCGGGATAAGTCTTTCAAGTGAAACACTCTCTGGTTGGAATGGGAAAGCTTTTGCTAAGCTGGCACTTGGAAGACATGTTGAATTCGGTCTTTTCTCATTTTTTTACCACAAAGAAAATCATCAAGCAGCACACCCGGCAGTTTATTTTGGAGTAAAACAGATGCAGCCTGGGCTGGAAATGAGATATTGCTTGTTTGCAAAAGAAGACTGCCTACAATGCTGAGCAACTACGTAAGTAAGTGGCACACCTCTCTCTGCAGAGCCTCCTTACCATGTGCTTTGGTATTGGCAAATAACTCTGCTTTAATAAATTGGACGTGATATCAGCCATGTGATCACAGGCACAGCAAGCAACACAAACAAGGAGCGCTAGAGGAAGGGAGAAAACACACTAAATCACATGTTAAAATAAAATGGTGGTGGTGGAACCTACCTAGTGGCGCAAAACCCGGACTTCACATGTCCGGTTTTGAATGAAGTTGGTAACCGGACAATTTGACAGAAAACCAGACAGCTGGCAACCCTAACTGCATGTGTCTCTTGACTATGAAAAATTGCAAGTCATAGCTGATCCCAGCAGAATAACACAAAAGCACTACTAAGCCTTCAGTTTGACTCTTTACCAACATAAGTAACAAGATTCACACACTGTCAAATCAAGTTGTTCTGCAGCTTTTATTCTAGCAAGCCTTTCTGCTGACATAACACTGCACTTTAAGCCAGTATCTACTTTGAGCTTTATGGGACTCCCATTAATCTAAACAGTAAAAAAGATCTCATTCTTTGCCTACAAATCTAATGCATTAACTGTTTCACCAAGTACAGATATACCATCAACATAAAAAGTAGGACTGCAGCTTTGTAATTGATCAACTTTCTTCTTGGAATGCCCTCTTAATAAAAGAATGTGCCTTATTTGATTTACAAAACTTTTTTAAATAATTGCACTTATTGTAAGAATGACACTGCTGGCCAAAAGCTAAGCACATTTTTCTTTTGGGTTTGTGATTTCCACAACAATTACAACAGCTGACAATGAAGCTGGATGGAAGCACATGGTTTGACTTTGCTGACTCACCCTTATGCTTCACTGAGCATGCTCTGGAATTTGCTGGAAAGGCTCAGAGTTTCCCAGGGACTGTTACAGGACCTGCAGTAGCTGCCATACGATTGGCCCTGTTTCTTTTAACCACGTGTTGCATACTATCTACATGAGCTTTGTTACTGTGCCTACCACTGCTATTCTCATTTGTAAGCATACTTATGTTTTTTTCTGTAAGCTTGTATATCTGACAAATCTCAATGGCCTCATTTAATGTTAAATCTCTGTCTCAAAGCAAAATCTTTCTCATTGTGTCATTATTAATACCACACACAAGCCTGTCCTTTATCATCTCATCTCTCAAATCACCAAATCTGCAAGTTTTAGCCTTGTTTCTCAAGTCAGTTATATATGTTACAAAAGTTTCACCAGGGTTTTGATCTCTTGGGTAAAATAAGTGCCTTTCTACTGTAACATTCATTTGGGGGGGGGAGGGGGGGTTACACATTTTTCTAAATTTATGTTTTAAGCACTTGGGTTCTTCCATCATTTCAGCCGCTACCACTATATGGTGGTCTTCCCCTCCCCTGCAAACACAGCAGGTGCATACACAAATTAATGCTTTCTTTCAATGGCCTTTGAACCAGCTAAATTAATCAGAATAAATGCCTTAGTACGTGCGTCTTTGTAAGAAAAAGCAGCCTTTATGAAAATATTGTATTCCTGTTCAAACATGATCTAATTTTCTGTAATATTGTTATCAAACACACGCAGTGCGAGTGTGCAAAATCCTTCTGCCATGCCCACAGATTATAGTAAAAAACAATGCAAAATGGCCCTCGTAATTATACATGAGCATTCACACACACACACACACACACACACACACACACACACACACACACACACACACACACACACACACACACACACATACACACCATGTACTTGTAATAATATTCAATGCACGATAAGATCTTCTAAAGACTGTACTCTGCAAAATATGCTTTGAAATAATTGCACTTTGCAAATTTTCTTTGAAACAACTTTATTCTGCAAAATAATTGCACTGTAATATTGCACACACTTGTAAAACAGTTTTCACACTTCGGATTCTTTGAATAGATTTAGTTAACAGAAAAAAGTAGTACATAGTGAAAAAATATGGTTGTTTCCACTTTTTGTACATTTTATGCAATTCAGATATTGTTTCAAACATTTTTGTAATTCTTTCTAATATTTTTTATCAATATGTTGCAGTTTCAGATATTTCATTTAATAAGAAATTTGTTTTGAGCATTCTGAGTGCTTTGTTTTATATTTGTAGCAAAAGAAATAATTTAAGCAAGTTTTAGTACCTGGAATATGTTTCTGACCTATTTTGTGAGTAGTTTGAGCAGTAGGAATGATCCACTCCTGTATATTCCTCCAACCTTAACTGGTTGCCTCATGGCTGTAACTCTGGATCCCATTCTCACACCATGTCACTCTTCTTATGTGCATTAAGAAGACGTTGAGGTGTCCATGTTCGTTTAAGAAGGTTATTGTATGCAAACACATCAGGGTGGATGTCAGGAACATTAAACTTAAATTATCTAACTGACTACATACTTGCATGTTCACTCTCTGGCTGTTCACTCAAAATGGCATGCTTGCATACAAGTACTGAGCATGTGCTCACTCACTGGAAAGCTTCTTAAAGCTATATCACGCATATACTGATTTTCAATTCTTCTGCAGAAAGGAAGTCCAACAACAGTGCTGGGTAACTACAGGCCCATAAGTCTTTCCAGCCTCATATGTAAAACAACAAAGTGTAAAGACTTCTCATCTTCTCTTTATCAATGATTTAAAACTGTATAGCTCATCAAATGAGGAACTGAAAGCACAACTGCAAGTTGTCAAAACTTTTTCAGATAAGAATAGGTCTTATAGTGTTTGCAAGGTAAAGGATGATAACTCCCAGCTTGCAATCATCTGTAAACTTAGTCAGCCATACACCTTCAACATTTGCTTCTACTTCAGGGAAATAGATGCCAAAAGGAGCATACCCAGTGCTGAGCCCTGGGGGACCTCAGCTAGCGACTGCCCTCTTGGTGGAGTTGCCCTGACTTATTTTGACCTCCTGAGGGGGTATTGTATCAAAAGCCATGACCAGATCAAGGTAAGCTTTGTGCATTGTCTTGCCCACATCCATTGCTTTGGTGACCCTCTCAAAGAGGTTCACTAGATTTAATAGGCATTTCCTTTTTTTTTTTTTTTAACAAAGCCAAACTGTGATGGGTCTAGCATTTGTAGGTTACCTATGTCCTCATTTATCATGGGCTTAATGATTTTTCCGTGGCCTTACATATGATATAAAATGTCATCTGGTCTTGATAAATGTGCAAAAGCAAACTTTAAAGCAGGAAAACTGCAACACCAAGAAAACATCAGTTTGGGACAATTGAGCAAGAAGGAGTGTATAAATATTTAGGAATTGACGAAGGATCAAGAATAAAACATAAACAAATGTGAACAAAACTTAGTAAGGAATACTTTAGAAGACTTAAATTAATCCTGAAAACAGCGTTGACATCTAGGAATAAAATTCAAGCTATAAACTAATTTGCTGTTCCTGCCCGAACTTACAGTTTTGGAGTGATTAACTGGCCCCAAAATGTGTTGGATAGATTAGACAGGAAAATACCAAATGATTTATAAAAATCAGTGCATACCAGTATTATATATTCCCTGTCCCAAAAGAGGGATGGGCCTCCTTGAAACTGATTATATGTATAGATCTGCAACCGTGGGACTCCACACATATCTGCTGACCTCACAAGACTCAAACATAGTGAAAGTATTGAAACATAAGGAGAATAAATCTAAGATAACTTCTCTGCTTAATCTAACAGAAGCATATTGGCTTCAAGCAGGAATGGAAATCAAACCAGAAGTAGATAAAAGTCAGGTAGCAACTGACTGTGCCTAAAAACAAAAGTAAGAATATAAGGTGAAGGACCAGGTGAGAAGGCAAGAAATGTGGAAAAAGCATAAATATAGTTACAAGTATAGAAAACTTCTAGAAGAGACTCATGTTGATCAGGATCGAATGTGGGAATGGTTAAGGAGAAGTAAATTGAAATCAAGAGATGAAAGGTCATTATTGGCAGCCTAAGATAGTGGGCTACATACTAGTTGGTTTAAAAAGTCCATTGAACATGCGGGAAAGAGACAAATGTAGGTTTTGTAAAACAGAATTGGAAACAGTTGCACACCTCATTGCTGGTTGTGACATACTAATGCCAGAAGGACTGTATACTGAAAGGCATAATAATGTGGCAAGACTGTTGCACTGGGGATTATGCAAACATTATGGAACTGAAGTGGCTGAAAAACATTGGAAACATGAGAGCATCATAGTAAATGATGAAGTTTATATCACATGTGATCACCCATTACCAACAGTTCAAAAGATGATTGCTAGAAAACTGGATATAGGGGTCCTTGAAAAGAAGACAAAAGTAGCGTTGATCATTGAAATCGCCACACCCAGTGACTACAGTGTCTTGCATACAGAGAGACATAAAGTCATAAAATATCAGGATATGCAGGCAGAAATGAGAGCAATGTGAAAGAAAGATACCCAGACAGTTCCAGTATTAGTAGGACAACAGGTCTTATAAAAAAAAAAAAATCTACACTCGTACTTAGATATGTTACCAGTACATATAACTCCATACAAATTGCAGGAGTCATTACTGGTGACATTTCAGGTGCTGCTACAAGCACTTCTGGCTGATAAAGATTGAAACAATACTAATTTCATGAACTTTAATCGTACTTGACTTAGGAATGGAGTGCATTCCCATTGTCATATTAGAAACGCAAAAGACTTGGAGAAATTAAAAAGGAAAACTGTCTAGAAATGGTGTAGAAAATGTACTGAGGGACAGTCTTCTGAAAATAGTGAGGGATGTCATCAGAATTAGTTACATTCTTATGGTAATCGGACCCCAACATAAAGGATGGACAGTTTTCATAATCTCAAGTTGCGCCTCGCAGCTGGGCTGTGACAGCAAGGAAGAATGCAGTAAAGCAGTAGCTACAAGACCTACTAGATAAAACAATGACAACATGAGCTGGTGTTCATAATGGGGAACTTGAATGCTTATATCAGGACAGACAGACAGAATTGTTAATGAGGACTATCTGGGTCCACATGGGTGAGGCAACAGGAATAAAGGAAAGAGCATTCTGAACTTCTATCTGGCAAATGCCGTGATGTTGATTAAGCACTTGACTCAGCAAGAGATGCAGTCAGAAGATCACATGCAAAAGTGTTTAACATGGAATCCAAGTAGACTTCCTTCCAGTACTGAAAGGTCATTGAGGTAGAATCATAGATTGCAAAGCTATTTTCAGTGAAACAGTAATCTCACAGGAAAAAAAAAATTGCGACCATAATCAGTATCATGCAACTGTCAGAGAAGACTCTAAGGGCAATGAAAATGATACCAAAGACCTGGAAGCTGAATGGAGAAAAAACACAGGAGCTCGGGGAAATACTCAGTGCTCTAACACCTCAAGAAAAGGAGGAAATAGTTGAAGTCAAAGAAAAAGAGGTAGGGTAGGCTTGGCATAATAACTAAGGTCTTTACCTCATAGACACAAGGTACAGGGTTCGATTCTGATTTTGGGTCACTGGTTTTGTACAAAATGACCTTTCAGGGTAATTAGCCTAGTATTTACCTATGAAGCTGTGAAGACTGGCAGCATCTCAAAACTGCTTGTGTTAAAACTATAGAACTGGTGTGTGGCCAAGCCAGCTAAGAAAATAAGGTACACAAGGAAAACTGGCAATGGAAAGCAGATGCCCCGAAAGTTATCAAAAGAAAGAAGGAATGTGGAAAGACTGAGAAATAGAAAATACAGACCAGGCTAAGAGAGAATAGTGGTTGGCTAACAAAGGGACTAAGAGAGCAATTGCAATAACAATGTACAAGGTATCATAGGTGCTGAGCCTGCTTCTGGAAAGTGACTCACCATGTGACGCAAAGAAGCTCTGTCAGGTTGCAAGGCAAAAAAAGAAAGATAAAGAAGATATTCATCAGACTCCATACTTAAGGGGTGTCCGCAACAATATGCTCAACATTTCACAGGACATCGAAGGCAGATGGAAAGCTTATTTCAGGGTCTTCTGAAAGAAGAAAACTCTGCAGAAGCTGTACTATTCCATGTACAACCTACAATGAAAGATAAAGAAACACCAAATATAGAAAAAGCAAGAATTGCACTATACAAATGAGGTCAGTGAAAGCAGCAGGCTAAGATGTCACAACAGCTATGATCAAGATGTTGTGTGAGTTAAGGTCAAAATGACTCAAAATACATATGGTGGTATGGAGAGAAAAATATATCTCAGATGACAAAAGAATAAGCATTCCAATGCCAGTGTACAAGAACAAATGGGGCATTCATAATTGTGAGTAATACAGAGGCATCAAACTCCTGTAACTCGGCAGGTAAATACTGGAGATGTTGCCTGATAAATGGATACATAGAGAAGAAGGTAAAATGGGACATTATCTGTTCAGATTAGGATCAGGATGCAACACAATTGACCAAATGTTTGCAGTGAGACAGACAGGATAAAAAGTTGGAGATGAGGAAGGAGTCCAACCGGACATTCACAGACAAGGTGCCAAGATAGCAGATTTTACAGTACTGTGGTGGCTCAAAGTCCAGAAACATTAGCAGAAATACTGCAGGTTAAGTTCAAGGAACCAATGACACAAGCGCAACCAGTACTCAGACTCGCAGAGGAGCTCCCAATGGGAGTGGGTGGGCATCAGAGTTCAGTCTTGAGCCCACTGTTATTCATACTGGTAATGATCTACATTAACAGATTGGAGGGGACAGATCAACAATGCTACAGTATGCAGACAATCTGATGTTACAAGCAGATGCTTAGGAGGAACTTAAGCAAATGATAGGGGAATGCAATGCAAACTTGAAAGCTCATGGGATGAAGCTGAGTACAGACAAAACAAGTGTCATGGCAACACATGAAGGAAATCAAAGGAAGCTAAAAATTCAGAAAGGGAAAACAGCTGAACAGGTTGACAACTTCATGTATTTGGGTTAGGATATCGGAGGCTAAAGAAATCTGAATGAGGAGGTCAATGCTATTATCAGAGGCACTGCAGACAAATAGCAAGGAGTGTCTGGGGTAGTGTGTGATAGAAGAACATCAAAGAAGCTGAAAAGTAATGTGTGAAAAACAGTGGTGAGACCTATTCTTCTGTATGGCAAAAAAACCTGGGCAGAAAAGGCAGAGACAGTGCAGAAGTTAGAGGTGAAAGAGATTATGTGACTGGGATGGGTGGTTGCATGTACACTACGGGAGAGACAAATAAATTATGTTATCGGAGCAGTAGTTAAGCACAGATGCAGATATATACTAAAACGCACCACACACACATGCACACACACATACACTTACTTTCGGGTCTATATTATGAACGCTTAAAAAAGCGAACGCTGATTGATCGACCTAATTTAAGCGAAAGCTTGAAATCTCAAAAAGTCAGATCAGCGATTTTTTTCCCAAGGAAAAAAATTGCTGATCCAAAACACATACACACAACACAAGCACACCAAACAAACAGAAATCCACACACTTACACCTAAAATCTGATACCTAACCCTACACTAAACTATGCACACACCACTAACTACCCACTTACCTTAACCCAAACCCTAACCCTAAGTTCCATCACTATCGCACACTCACCTCACCCGCTCCATAACCCTAACTCACTTAAATCTGCCCTAACCCTCATGTCCACTCAATCGCACACACACCTAACCCGAGCCCTAACCCTAACTCACCTAAATCACCCTAACACTCACATCCACACAATCGCACACTTACCCAAATCCGACCGGTAACTTTCCACCATAATACTGAAAATACCGAAGCAACAGAAACGGACAACCAAATTCTTTCCCTAGGAAAAAATTCGAGTTTCTGCTGCTTCAATATTTTGCAGTTTCGCGAAAATAAGTTCGATCAACCAGCATTCGCTTTTTTAAGCATTTGAGGATATAATATAGACCCTTACATTCAATATCCACATAAGTATTTAGCACTGGTGTTATTTCATCATTTAGTTATTATAGGTACTGTTGTGCACGTCACTTTAAATACTGACAATTAGTTGAACTGTCTAGTAATTTACTTGAGATATGTAAATAGCATTTGAAATGCTATATGATGATTTTAAATATATGAATATGTGTTTTGAAAAATAAAAGCTTCCCGATTTATCTCATCAACGATACAATCAGCCCATCTAGTGCATCTCTTGCTGCTACTTTTGTTATTTAGAAAGAATTGGTTACAATTTACAGACCCGATAAATCAGCCACTTGATATTTTTTTTCTTTATTCTTATCTAGTCTCTAACCCACGGTGGTGGTGCTGCGGTAGCGTTGTTGCCTCACAGTAAGATGCTGTCCGGTTTGATTCTCAGCTAGAGCATCTTCTGTGTGGAGACATGCGTGAATGGGCCTACCTTCGTTGAAGGTTGTGCATCAAGGCTGGTAACTCGGCACGTAAAAATCAACTACCAATCATTAGCGGACCGGAGTTCCGCTGTGGCGACCCCTAACTGGGAAATGCAGAAAGACACAACAACAACATTCTTATCTGGTCTCTGAATCACAGCACTGCGAAATTTATATTAGGTTTGCCAGAGTGTAGTTACAAGTGGAGTTGAATATTAAATGCTGTCAGCCAAGTTTTAATAATGACCTTTCCTTTAAATGTTATGTAACTAGTGCACTGTAAGCAATATTTCTTGATGTGAAGAATTTCTTCTGAATAAAATAAAGTCTTAACACATTTGGAGAGTTTCCCTCATTACTTAACATCTTGGTCATCCCCCAGTTCAAATATTGCAATATACAACATCTGACATCTTTGGAGATAACTGTAGATGGAAAGTAATGCAGAATTTTATTTTTTCTTGTGGTACTTTTTAGAACACATTGAAGATCAGTACTTTAAAACTTTTTTTGTGACAGGTATTTTGAGTTAAAAAGACATGAATTAATGTTTTTTTTTTTGTAGTTGAAGTATTTGCTGACCCATTATGTCACATGAAGACAGTTATCTTTTATTGGATTAGGTGGTTGTAGAAAAGCCAAGGTCCAGATTTGAAACACCTAGTTGCAGGTTATTTTTCAAATTGAGTGACAAATATTTAGGTTTTTCTCAGTCCTTTACAGGTAGAGAAATTTTAGTTCCATAAAACAGACTTATAGATACCAACACAATTCCTTTTTTAAGGGTTATAACTAATTTGAGAATGTAAACCCTTATGGGCAAGTCTAATTTAAGAATGTTAAGCTTTAATGAAATGATTTCCATTAAGTGGTTTCATCCTCACATACTGATACAATTCCCAATGAACCATATGAACTGTGAATCATGCCTACACTGAACTATAACAAACATTTTTCATGATCCTTAAGACTTTTCTAACTCAGAAGTTGAAAACTCTGGTAATATTTTACTAAGATGGTACTGAAATGCCTTATGTATGACCTGCTTTAACACCAAAATTATATTTTTTGCTGTGCGCGCATTTGCATTTTTTTATATGTGTCTAGGTTGTACATTTATTCTTTAAGTATTGAAAATAACTTGCAAAAGATCATTTTGATATGCAGTATTTGAAAATGTTTTGATCCGATTTAAAATGAAACCTGCACCAAGATGGAGTAGAACAACTTCATTCCTTGCTCTTTCAGTTAGATGGGGTTGAGATTGATACAGTAGACCTAGATTTTTTGTGGATCATAAGAGAGAAAAAGATATGAAGGCAATTATTTGCTACCAAAGAATGGAGCTCTGGCTATGTTCCAGATGTTGAATAATGGCCTAGGTAAAGCAGGGATTAGCTGGGGAGGGAGAGGAATGCCCATTCACTTTTCCCCTGGGTGGAAGGTAAGACATAAGTCACTCTGAGGCCCTCATATGATCAAGAATCCCTGGTGGATACTGGAGACCTGATTAATGGAGTCTGGCTGTCAGGCTTTTTGTGAATATTCAGCCATTTGAGTGAGTCGATTTACTGTGCTAGCCCCTTTGTGTGATTAATAGGGCAAGTATAAGGCAAAGAGCTGCAACTTAAAAACACCTAAAATGGCTGAATGACTGAAGCACTACTTGCTGTGAGCAAGAATTGATGAATGATTGATTTACTTATTGATTTTCATTTGTAAACCAGGATAATCCAATGAGTCAGAGCACATTTTCCTTGGAGGCCCAGGGACTAAAAGCTCCAAAAGTAATAATAATTTACCAATGTATAGTAAAAATAAAAGGTATCATGCAGGACAAGAACAATTATATACAACACTGGGTCAATTATAAGGTATGTAAAAATGCCAGTACTTTATATGTGAAAAAAACAATTAACATATCTGTCAATATAAAGAAGTGGAATATATGCAGAAAAATAGTATACCCAACTTCTTGCTGGTTAAGCTCATATAAGAAAAGACAAAATGGAGTATGGGAAGAAAAAGAGTTTAAAGTGAGAAATTAAGTCAGGCGGAATAGCATCGTTAAAATTTTTTGTAAGGTATGTTTTATGTGTAAAAGAAATGTATGAATGCTTGGTTCATCTCTCAGATCTGTAGGAATATTGTTCCACATTTAGCTTGTTGAACAGAGTAGTGAGAATCATCATAATGACGGTCTGATTTTATTACCCATCAGATTTTGATATTCTAGTTTTCTAGCTGGATTATATTTGGCAATTATTGATTTGATGGAAGAACTTGTACTGGGTTTCTGTAGTATGTTGTTCATGGTCATCTCATTTTTTGTGGGTCACGAGATGCGATTTAGATTTATAGAACATACCTCCTTTTTGGGGGGGTCATGAGATGGGGTTTAGAGTTCTAGAACATACCTACTTTTTGTGTGTCTTGCATATGTCATAGGCTGTTTGTCAAAAGGCATCTTTAAAGTCAATGATGACACCTAGCAATCTGTGCTATTTACTTGTGTATTGTTGAAAGGTGAGACACGATTGTTGTCTGAGCCAAAGATAATTAGCATAGTTTTTGTACTAAAAGTTGTGAAATAGCCATTTTTCTATCTTTTATAAAGTCAGTTGTATGAATTGCTGCATTTGAGTAAAGCAGCTATTGAAGCAGATGATGGCTGACTCATTTGCATACATTATTCATTTGGGCAGAAAAGTATTGAAAAAAAATGTATATATAATTAACAAAGCTGATAAAAGGGCCAAGTGTGGAACCATGTGGACTTCTAGGATGCTACGGTAGTCGGTTCAAACATAAGAGTATGTTTTCACCAAATCACAACTTGAAATCTGTTCGTAGCTTTCAATCCATTTTAGGGTGTTGTTACTTAGGTCCATTTTTGGCTAGTTTTTAGGGCTGAATGAGGTGTGATACAGTAAAACACTTTGCTGAGGTTTAAAAAAGTAAAGCTTGTATGTAGTCTGATTTTTGTGGGGCTTAATATAGTTTTTAACAAAGATAAAGCCGTTTCAATGGCAAGTCATGGGCAGAATCCAGAGTGAGTAGGTTACTGTTTATTAGGCGGACTGCGAGATGTTTATTTGAATCGTTTT